>NC_135811.1:100256796-100357023 GCF_964213995.1 Mustelus asterias
TTGAGGCTGCCTCATTGAATATTTTGTAAGGCAAGGACAGATATATTTTTGAACAGTGAAGGAATTAAGGGTTATGGTGAGTGAGTGGGTAAGTGGAGCTGAGTCCACGAAAAGATCATGATCTTACTGAATGGCGGAGCAGGCTCAAATGGCCTGAAGGCCTACTCCTGCTCCTAGTTCTTATGTAAAGGAGAGAGTGCAGAATGTAGTGTACAGGGTGTGGAGAAAGATCAACTTAGTGCGAGGTAGGTCCATTCAAAAGTCTGATGGCAGCAGGGGAGAAGTTGGTCCTTATTCGGTTGGTACGTGACTTCAGACTTTTGTATCGTTTTCCCGAGGGAAGAAGGTGGAAGAGAGTATGGGTAATCTATCTTTACAAACGTAGCAAGGCAAGAAAGTCAAGAAGTTAATTTGACATCTGTGGGCGGCACGGTAGCACAGTGGTTAGCACTGCTGCTTCACAGTGTCAGGGACCCAGGTTTGATTCCTGGCTTGGGTCACTGTCTGTGTAGAGTCTGCACGTTCTTCCCGTGTCTGCGTGGGTTTCCTCCGGGTGCTCCAGTTTCCTCCCACATTCTGAAAGACATGATGGTTAGGTGCAATGACACAAACAGGCGCCGGACTGTGGCGACTAGGGGAATTTCACAGTAACTTCATTGCAATGTTAATATAAACTTTACTTGTGACTAATAAATAAACTTTACTTTACTTTTTGTATCATTGAAATATACAAGATTCTGAAGGCATTTGATGGGATATTTACTGAAAGGTTGTTTCTACTGTCTGGGAAATTGAGAACATTGAGGACACAGTGTCAGGATAAAGGATGGGCCATTTTGGACTGAGATGAGGAGAAATTTCTTAACTCAAAGAGTTGTGAATATTTGGAATTCTCTACCCGAGGGTTGCGGATGCTCCATCGTTGAATACATTTAAGGCTGGGATAGACAGACTTTTTGGGAATGAAGGGATATGGGCAGTGTCTGGGACAATGAAGATGAACCAGGAGAGCAGCCATGAATGGTGAAGCAGGCTCGATGGACTGAATAGTCTACTCCTGCTCCTATTCCTTATGTTCAACCTCTCCATTCAGTAGAAAGTCTGAGGTAACTCTTCAGAGGCCGGTGTCCCTTCACCGGATTCCCTTTATTTATAAACTCTATTCCACTCTTAGAGTGCTTCAGGTACATAGTCAGAATCCAGAGTGCCGGTAGACTTGACAGTCCAAAGATATGTGGGTTAGGTTGATTAGCCATGATAAATTAGAACATAGAACATAGAACAGTACAGCACAGAACAGGCCCTTCGGCCCACGATGTTGTGCTGAGCTTTGTCTGAAACCCAGATCAAGCTATTTCCTCCCTATCATCCCGAAGTGCTCCATGTGCCTATCCAGTAGCTTCTTAAATGTTCCTAAAGTTTCTGACTCCACTATCCCTGCAGGCAGTCCATTCCACACCCCAACCACTCTCTGAGTAAAAAACCTACTTCGGACATCCTTCCTATATCTCCCACCATGAACCCTATAGTTATGCCCCCTAGTTACCGCTCCATTCACCCGAGGAAATAGTCTTTGAACGTTCACTCTATCTATCCCCCTCATCATCTTATAAACCTCTATCAAGTCTCCTCTCAACCTCCTCCGCTCCAAAGAGAAAAGCCCAAGTTCCCTCAACCTTTCCTCATAAGACCTACCCTCCAAACCAGGCAGCATCCTGGTAAATCGCCTTTGCACTCTTTCCAGCGCTTCCACATCCTTCTTGTAGTGAGGTGACCAGAACTGCACACAATATTCCAAATGTGGTCTCACCAAGGTCCTGTACAGTTGCAGCATAACCCCACGGCTCTTAAACTCAAACCCCCTGTTAATGAACGCCAACACACTATAGGCCTTCTTCACGGCTCTATCCACTTAAGTGGCAACCTTCAGAGATCTCTGGATATGAACCCCAAGATCTCTCTGTTCCTCCACATTCTTCAGAACCCTACCTTTGACCAAAATGAATCACCTCGCATTTGTCAGGGTTAAACTCCATTTGCCATTTTTCAGCCCAGCCCTGCATCCTATCTATATCTCTTTGCAGCCTACAACAGCCCTCCACCTCATCCACTACTCCACCAATCTTGGTGTCATCAGCAAATTTACTGATCCACCCTTCAGCCCCCTCCTCCAAGTCATTTATAAAAATTACAAATAGCAGAGGACCAAGCACTGATCCCTGTGGCACTCCGCTGGTTACCAGTTTCCAGTCCGAAAATTTTCCATCCACCACCACCCTCTGTCTTCTGTTAGATAGCCAGTTATCTATCCAATCGGCCAAACTTCCCTCTATCCCACACATCCTTACTTTCTTCATAAGCCGACCGTGGGGGACTTTATCAAACGCCTTACTAAAATCCATGTATATGACATCAACTGCACTACCTTCATCTACACACTTAGTCACCTCCTCAAAAAATTCTATCAAATTTGTAAGGCAAGACTTGCCCTTCACAAATCCGTGCTGACTATCCCGGATTAAGCTGCATCTTTCTAAATGGTCGAAAATCCTATCCCTAAGGACCTTTTCCATCAACTTACCTACCAGCGAAATAAGACTAACCGGCCTATAATTACCAGGGTCATTTCTATTCCCTTTCTTAGTGTCAGGCGGATTAGGACTGTAAATATGTGGGGTTACGGGGATGGGACCTGGGTGGGATTGTTGTCAGTGCAGACCCAATGGGCCAAATGACCTCCTTCTGCACTGTAGATTTTATAATTCTATAATGACACACCCATATTTACACACAGGTGAGGCTCCCTAATTGGGCAGGCAATTATGCCCTCAATCAGGGAGCTCATACTCCAAGAGGCCAACCTCATGGACCTCATTGAAGTCATTGCAAAACCTATGAATGTTCTGGGCTTTTTTCTGATCCCCCGACATTGTTGCTACCACTGCTATCTGTTTACTGTATTTGAAACTTGTGATTTCTTGTTGGTACATGACTTGCCCAGATCCTGATCCTGAACAGGTGGTCCACACCAAAATATAAAATATTCTACAAATATGGTAAGAATGCTGTATGCTGGCTGGGCGCTGCTTTCAGGGGAAATCTTCTCTACAATCTGTACAAAATAAACTTTCCTTTGGCCAGCCTAACTACGTTACTCCAATCTTTCTGTTCCAGCCACTCGAGCTGATTGCTATCAGTTCTCTTCTTATCAGGGCACGCAAAGTCCAAATGACGTCGGACCACATTGAACTCTCTTCATCATGAACTTGGGCCGCAGCTAGCGAGGCGACAGGAATTTTCCTTCACTTAGGAACCTTTTCCTAACCAAAAAATACAATGATTTGAATAAGTGAATCATAGGTTCATAGAATCCCTACAGTGCAAAAGGAGGCCATTTGGCCCATCGAGTCTGCACTGACAACAATCCCATCCAGACCCGATCCCCATAACCCCAAATATTTACCCTGCTAATCCCCAGACACTAGGTCCATTTAGCACGGCCAATCAACCTAACCCGCACATCTTTGGACCATGGGAGGAAACCGGAGCACCCAGAGGAAACCCACGCAGATCCGGGGAGAACGTGCAAACTCCACACAAACAGTGACCCATGGCCGGAACTGAACCCGGGTCCCTGGCACTGTGAGGCAGCAATGCTAACCACTGTGCCACCATGCCTCCCTACCATTGTGCCACAGTGCAGCCCAAAAGAGTACATAAAGAAGTACATATTCCCTCTCCTCTTCATAAAGATACGGGATATGGCTACAATGACACAAATCACTATAGCTGGGGACAGTGTTGCCAACTGCGATTAAATATATCGCCGGAGATTTCATCACATGACTTGCCCCCATGTTCCAGCCATTCATTGGCTAACACATCCATCCTTGTGACACACTGCCTTCCTATAGGCCAATTGGAAAGCAAGGAGACTCATCACCCAATTGGATGATGCTTGAGGCTGTCAGCCAAGCAGCCTTTGGTGCCCCCACCATTTTCAATGTTTATTTTTGGCAAAGAGAAATGTTCAAAGAATTTTTAAAAAACTATCTTTGTTAATGTCCCTATGATTTTCTGCAGGCTTTCAAACAGCTGTGTCCTGGAGATTGATTGCCACTTCCTGGAGACACCAGGCCAACACTGGAGGCTTGGCAACCCCAGCCAGGGAATGGGCGCTGGGAGAAAGTAGGATAACGAGGTTATTGGCATGACTTACCTCTCCCTCTCTTCCCTGCTGCTTCCAATCAGAGAATGCACGTTGCCTTCCCCAGCCTAACGTCAATCATTGTACAGTTGCCAGCAGCCTGCTCATTGTGTGATGTAGACTATTTTCTGGCTATTAGATTAAGGGAGGCAACACCCTATCTATTCCTGTTTGATCCAGAAATCCATACATGTTCAACAGGCCAAACTATCCAGTTTACACAACCCCAAGCAAGGGAGATTGAAACTAATTGGAGGATTCCCAATACTTACTCAGATGACTGATTTCATTTAGAGTGCTTCAAATGGACTCAATGAATGTCAGTATTTTGGCTTTTAATAAACCCAGAATATCACCTCCCCCCCTCTCCCCCCCTCCACCGCCCACCTCACTATTCTTTGCCCAACTCCCGAAACATATCGGGGCTCCCTCCGATCTCACCATCAAAGCGCTCACAAAATAGGGTGCTCCTCAATTTCGTCAAGAAAGCAAATGAAAGGGGAGGACATTGGTATTTAAAGAAAAGTCACAAGGGCCGAAATTCTCCAGCCGTTCACGCCGGTGGGATTCTCCGATTCCGCCGGCAGCGCACCCCTGCCCATGAGTTTTCCGCCGGCGTGGAGTGACGTCAATGGGAATCCCCATTGACAGCGGCGGGGCCAGAGAATTCCGCCTCTGGCAAACAACGCGTCACCTCCCACTGGCGGGAAATGCACGGCCGGGAGGCCGGAATATCTCGCCCCAGATCTCCATGAAATGTTCAAAATGTAGTCTCTCTATCCGATATATCTACCCGTGTGTTCTCTGTTTTGAGTACACATGACTTACAAAATAAGCCAGTATATATGTCACTCCCATTCATTATAGGGAAAATTGGCTGATTCACCTGCAAATACAAAATCCACACTTTGGACATGTCAACAGAGATAGAAAGAGCAGTAATTAAAATTACGTTAGAAACCATTTTCCATCTTCCTTTCATTGGATTCTATACCGTTCAGAAAGAAAATTATAACCCTCATCATATTTTTGTTTTTAAGATGATCAGTTTGAATCTTTATTGTTACATTTTATTCCTTTATTTTGCTTGCAATTTGTGCCAATAACCAGTCTTTGGAATTACAAGGTGGTAGTTAAGCTTGTAAACTGTGCTTCAGGGATATTTCCTAATAGATTTCTGTGCTTTCCTGAATTGATGCCAAATCCAGAAGCACTGCATCTCTGTCAATGCTGAGTAAAATCATCCAAGGCTGGTGTCCCTGATTGTCATCCAGTAATTCCTTTGGAGAACGCAGAGATATGGAAATCTGCTGTGGACAATATGTAGTTTAGTCAGTGGTGCTCTATTACAGTCGATTAACATGTTGAAGTTCAATGGAAGTAAAATGGGGCATGGGTGGGAACACAATGTAGGTGATATTTCATCAGTCATCTGTGAAATGTTCTGCCCCAAATTGAGTTCCATTGATTTCAATGCCACTGAATTTTTGGTATATGGTACAATGGTCAACAAATGAGATTCCATATAGGGCAGCATGGTGGCACAGTTGTTAGCACGGTTGCCTCACAGCACCAGGGACCCAGGTTCGATTCCAGTTTTGGGTTACTGTCTGTGTGGAGTTTGCACGTTCTCCTCGTGCCTGTGTGGGTTTCCTCCGGGTGCTCCAGTTTCCTCCCACAGTCCAAAAATGTGAGGTGCATTGACCATGTTAAATTGCTCCTTCATGCCCAAAGACAGAGCATAGAAGCATAGAATCCTACAGTGCAGAAACAGGCCATTTGGCCCATCAGGTCTGCACCAACCACAATCCCACCCAGGACCTATCCCCATAACTCCATGCATTTACCCTAGCTAGTCCCCCTGACACTAAGGGGCAATTAAGCATGGCCAATCCACCTAACGCGCATATCTTTGGACTGTGGGAGGAAACTGGAGCACCCGGAGGAAATGCTTGCAGATACAGAGAGAATGTGCAGACTCCATATGGACAGTGACCCAAGTCGGGAATCGAACCTGGGTCCCTGGCGCTGTGAGGCAGCAGTGCTAACCACTGTGCCAGCGTGTGTAGGTTAGGCGGACTGGCCTTGCTAAATTGGCCCTTAGTGACTAAAGATGTGTCGGTTAGGTGGATTATCCATGGTAAATGTGTGGGGTTATGGTGATATGGCGATGCCTGGGCCTGGATAAGACGCTCTCTCGGAGAGTCGGTGCAGACTTGATGGGTCAAATGGCCACCTTCTGCACTGTAGGGATCCTATGGATTCTCTGGCTTTGTATCTCTGCCTATT
This sequence comes from Mustelus asterias, assembly GCF_964213995.1. Classification (NCBI taxonomy): domain Eukaryota; kingdom Metazoa; phylum Chordata; class Chondrichthyes; order Carcharhiniformes; family Triakidae; genus Mustelus; species Mustelus asterias. The sequence goes on from NC_135811.1 coordinate 100,263,293, forward strand.
CATCTCTCACTGCATTGGCTCATCATACATGAAGTAAAACCACTTTGGGAGGCTGTTCAAATTAACAAGTCCTTCTGCATTGTCACCATTCTATGTTTCTGAATCAGCCCCTTCCTGGAATGGGGAGGGGGATTGTCTTATTAGGAGAGATTAAATAAATTCGGCTTATATTCTATGGTGTTTAGAAGAATGAGAGACAATCTAATTGAAAGATATAAAATTCTTAACTGACTCGAGAGGGCTGAGAAAATGCTTTCCCTGGCGGGGGAATTCAGAACATGGGATCACAGTCTCAGAATAAGCGGTCGGCCATTTATGACAGAGTAGAGAAATTTCTTCACTCAAAGGACTGTCGATCTCTGGAACTCGCTGCTCCAGAGAGCAGTGGATTACTTAATCAACCTATTTAAGACCACAGATCGATAGATTTTTGCAAATTAAGGGATATGGAGAAAGTGTAGAAAGATAGAGTTGAGGCTGAAGATCAGCACAAAGCTTATTGAACCAGAAGAACAGGCTTGAAGGGCCAAATGCACGACTCCAGCATCTATTTTTTATCCTGCTTGAGGTGATCGGCAAAAGAGGCAAAGGCAACATGAGGAAAAACTTCTTGTCTTACGCAGTGAGTGGTTGGAATCTGGAATGCACTGTCTGAGAGTGTGGTGGAGACAGATTCACACAGCGAGTGGTTGGGATCTGGAATGCACTGTCTGAGAGTGTGGTGGAGACAAATTAAAACAGTGAGGGCCCGATTTTAACATTTTCATTCTAAGTGCTGAATCTGGGCGTAATGCAGATTTGACTTAGAAATCTGCTTTCAGGCCCCCCATACGCACTCAGCCTGAAAAGAAAATCGCGGGTCCCATTTGCGCTGTGGGTGGGGCTTAGCCCGGCCAAAACGATTGGAGCTCTGAACTGCGCGTGCGCTGTTAGAAAAAAATTTGAAGAAGCGCGCCCGTGTCAGATCACTCCCGGGCCGCAGAAAGCGGCGAAAGTGGCCCGGGAGCGAAAAGCGGGAGCGATGGCCCTCACAGACATCACTGTCCCCCTTATACACACCCCCCACGCTACCCACACACATCACTGTCCCCCTTATCCACCCCCCCCCACTACCCACAGACATCACTGTCCCCCTTATCCACCCCCCCACTACCCACACACATCACTGTCCCCCTTATACACCCCCCACACACATCACTGTCCCCCTTATCCAACCCCCACTACCCAAACACATCACTGTCCACCTTATCCACCCCCCCACTACCCACACACACCACTGTCCCCCTTATCCACCACCCCCACTACCCACACACATCATTGTCCCCCTTCTTCACCCCCCACTACCCAGACCGATTGCCACCCGTGCCCCCCTCCCCCCCCACCGATCGCCCGCTGAGTGGCAGCGGACCCCCCTGCCCCCACCCCAGCCCCCACAAGAGATCCATCTGTCCACCCCCCACACCGGAGATCCATCTGCCCCCCCCCCCACCAGTGAGCGATTGGGCCACCCTCCTCCCCCCCCCGCCAGACAACGATCTGGCCTCACTCATTCCCCCACCCCAGAGAATGGTCTGGCCTCACTCATCCCCTCCCCCCCCAGAGGAACATCTGTCCCACCTCCTCCTCCCTCCCCACCAGACAATGATCGGCCCTCCCCCCCTACCACCAGACAACAATTGGCCCTCCCCCCCCCACCACCAGAGATACATCTGACCCGCCTCCTCCTCCTCCCCCAACCAGACAACGATCTGGCCTCACTCCCCTCCCCCCCCAACCAGAGAATGATCTGACCTACCTCCCTCCTCCCCCCCACCACTGATCTGAGTCAGAGAGCCGTTGGAAGCTCGGAACTCGCTCTTCAGCAGCTGGAGTGCCCGATTCAGACTTTTATTTATTTGGTCCGTCGCGGTTCCGGATTGACAAACGCGGTGGTAAAGGGGGAAATGCTGATAAAGTTGGGCGGGCAGTTCATTAATTCAATTTAAATGCATGCAAATGCATTTAAATCGCCGTTGTGCCCGTTTTGGGCGCGAATCGAATCGCCGCCATTCCCGGGTTTCGGTAAAGTGGCAATCTGTGCAGATGTGGGCGCAGATCACGTTAATGGCCTCACACCCGACTTTACCACGTTTTTGCGCCCCAAAACGGGCGCGACGCAATGGTAAAATCGGGCCCTGAGTGTTTCAGATCTGGAATACACTATCTGAGAGTGTGGTGGAGACAGATTCACTCAGCGAGTGGTTAGGATCTGGAATACACTGTCTGAGAGTGCGGTGGAGACAGATTCACTCAGCGAGTGGTTAGGATCTGGAATGGATTGTCTGAGAATGTGGTGGAGGCAGGTTCAATTGTGGCTTTCAAAAGGGAATTGGATTATTTTGAAAAGAATAAAAGTGCAAAGCCCTGAGGGAAAGGCAGGAGTGAGGTATTGGGTGAATTACTCCTGCGGATGAACAACATGGGCACAAAGGGTAGGATTTACCAACCCTCCCGCAGCGTGCTTTGCGGTGGCGGAGGTGCCCACTTTTGGCTGTTGGTGGGATTTTCCAGTCCTGTTTTCCCAATATTTGCACCCTCTATTGCCGGGAAACCCACTGGCAGGACAGCAAGATGCCACCAGTGGGTACAGCTGGAAAATTACATCCGAGGGGTTAAGTGGCCTCCTACTATACTGTAGCCATTCTTCGATTCACCTTTGGTTCTTTCGCCAATCATCTCCCACTGGTTCTCAACCCTCCTGAAAATGGGAACCATTTCTCCCACTCTACCTTATCCAGACTCCCCGTGATTCTGAATACCTCCATCAAATCTCCTCTTCTCTTCTCGAAGGAGAACAGCACCCTCTCCTTCAGTCTATCCCCATAACCTTTCGCAGTCTTTTTATGCACTGGCAACCTACTGTGTGAGGAACGGAACAGGGAGGCTGCCAGAAAGCAAGTGGTGAATAAGAATCCACTTCCCATTGCGCTGTGGCTGAAGTTATAAGAATGCAGGAATGTACAGGATGAGGTGAGACCATTTGCAATCCAACTGGTGTTTTGGAATATATGAGCCGTCCCTCAGCTGCTTTCCCTGTCAAATGTCTACCAAATTCTCTCCCGATTGCTGACTTTCTCCCAAGGTAATTCTGACCACAGACACGTTTACGCGTATAGTAAAAGCAAGGTACACAATTTCTCCTAACGCCCCAGAGGGGGGTGAGGGGGAGTGCCAATACTCACAGCTGTATGATTGCATTTAGATTTTCGAGCATAGTTTGAAATAATTACCAGTTGTCATTCTACATTATTTGGAAACGACCCATTTTGTGGCTGCCAAGGTTGCTTAATGCCAAAGAGAATAGTTCTATAATCTGCCTGTGCCAAGATCCAGCATTAATAGGTTAGGGAAGCATCAGAAATCATTGCTACAGTAACATCGAAGTTGCCAAGTACTAGACATTGGGCGGAACATCCATTTCTGCCAGAGATGGTGTGAGTCCTGCTAGGATTTGACTGAATGCAAACTACACCGAGTGCAATTGGGAGTGAAGTTGACAAGTTATCATTATAGAATCCCTACAGAATCTCCACAGTGCAGAATGAGGCCATTCGTCCCATTGAACCTGCACCGCACAACATCCCCACCCAGGCCCTATCCCCGTAACCCCACATATTTACCCTGCTAATCCCCCTGATGCTAAGGGTGGAATTTTACGGCTTCGCTCGCCCCGAAACCGTAAAATCCCATCCGAGGTCAATGGACCTTTCCATTGTCCGCCGTTTGCTCGCTCCAATTCCCGTGGCGGGCAGGGCAGTAAACTTCCGGCCTCGGGGTCAATTTAGTATAGCCAATCCACCTAACCTGCACATCCTTTGGACTGTGGGAGGAAACCGGAGCACCCGGAGGAAACGCACATAGACACGGGGAGAATGTACAAACTCCACACAGCCAGTCACCCGAGTCTGGAATTGAACCCGGGTCCCTGGCGCTGTGAGGCAGCAGCACTAACCACTGTGCCTCACAGCGCCAGGGACCCAAGAGAGTCCTGAGAGGCATTGGACCACCTCAAGCAGCAATATTTCAATATTTCAGCTTCACACTCCCTGCAGAACAAGTGTCACCCGGGAAAAGCTAAGTTCCATTTGACCATCTGGATGTTTTTAATCAACGTAGGTTTTTAATCATTTGGTTGGAGCAGGGATCAGCCAGCATGTTCAGCTGGTAGGGTAACATTGAGTTCACCAGGATAGATTTCAACTCTTGGATGGCTGACTTGAGCGAATGTGTCAGGCCATTTTGAGGCCTGGACCTCACTTAAAAGAAAACTGGCGAACTGTCCAGTCTGAATGATGTAGCTGATCACATTATGTCGACAGCAAGGTACTTCCTTGTGGGGGCCGTGTACCATGGTGGGGGTGGGGAATCGGGTTGCAGAGTCCCAAATATGTTCTGTGTGACCAGTAAGAGCACTCCTGCCCCGGTTTTTATCGCTCCATCATTGGCGGCCGTGCCTTCAGCTGCCTGGGCCCTAAGCTCTTGAATTCTATCTCTAAACTGCTCCACCAGACTCAATTGGCTAAGCAACCTATCCCTGCTCTTGTGTCCTATTTGGCTGTGAATGGTCATAGTAAGCATGGCTCATATTCCATTGGCTAACTGGGCTGCTATGAAACAATTCCGAAGATTGTCACCGTGCAATGGTGGAGAGGCTTGCATTCTCCATGAACTATCGGCCCGCCTGATACTCTTTTTGAGGGTAGATTCTTCAAAGCTCATCTGACTTTTTCTAATCATTACCCGTTGCGAACTACAAGGATGAATTTCATCACCGAAAACTGGCATCCAAATGTTGCCAAAAGTGGTGACGTGTGCGTTTCAATTCTGCATGAGCCCAGTGACGATAAATTTGGTTATGAGAAACCCGAGGAACAAGACCTTCCAGAGCTCACGCTCCTGGGACATCGGCAGGACTGGCAGACCCTGCCGGTGGGAACGGCTGGAAAATCCCACCCTAAGTTAACACTTGGAGACGCATTGCTTGATTCAAAGCGTCGCACGATAAAAAATCACAGCCAAGGGAGAGTCAGTTCTGTCTGGATCCAACGTGACTACACAATCCGAGATATCCAGTATAGATGGTTCCATTCTTTTGGATAGGGAGCTTCTCACAGCCCTTCCAATAAATGATGCCTACGAATAATGATTAACAAGCTTAGCACTTTCCTTGACTTATAAGAAATGATTAATCTGCTATACAATATTCATTATCTACAATCCATTTCTGTGTGTGAAAGGAATTAATTATTAGTTTACTGTCTTTGTAAAGCTTTTCGTGTCAAGGTTTCTGACAGTTCATAGAGACTGAAAAACCAATTAATGAACTCATTTCTTTATAACTCCAAAGATTGCATTTTTTGCAATCTCGGATCCCTCATTTGCCTTGAAGGAGCAAAAAGATCAAGGAGAGCGTGGCCAGCCAAGGAGACTAAGGAATTTTGGCATGTCCGCTGCGACACATCAACTTTTACAGATGCACCATAGAAAGCATTCTTTCTGGTTGTATCACAGCTTGGTATGGCTCCTGCTCTGCCCAAGACCACAAGAAACTACAAAAGGTCATGAATGTAGCCCAGTCCATCACTCAAACCAGCCTCCCATCCATTGACTCTGTCTACACTTCTCGCTGCCTCAGAGAAGCAGCCAGCATAATCAAGGACCCCATGCATCCCGGACATTCTCTCTTCCATCTTCTTCCATCGGGAAAAAGATACAAAAGTCTGAGATCACGTACCAACCGACTCAAAAACAGTTTCTTCCCTGCTGCCATCAGATTTTTGAATGGACTTACCTCGCATCAAGTTGATCTTTCTCTACACCCTAGCTATGACTGTAACACTACATTCTGCACTCTCTCCTTTCCTTCTCTATGTACGATATGCTTTGTCTGTATAGCGTGCAAGAAACTATACTCTTCACTCTATGCTAATACATCTGACAATAATAAATCAAATCAAATCAATGATTTTAGGTTGGCTATCTGGTAATTTTGACAGTGAGCACACTTCCTTCAGCAGCCGTAAAACTCTTTGAGATTTCCTGAGGTTTTAAACAATGGTGCTATTTAATGCAAGTACTTTTTACAATAGGGTGGCACAGTCATTAGCACTGCTGCCTCACAGCACCAGGGGACCCAGGTTCGATCCTTGCCTCAGGTGACTATCTGTGTTGAGTTCGCAGGTTCTCCCCATGTCTGCGTGGGTTTCCTTCAGGTACTCCGGTTTCCTCCCGCAGTCCGAAAGATGTGCAGGTTAGGTTGATTGTCCATGATAAATTGTTCCTTAGTGTTAGGGGTTAGCATACATGGGGTTACAGGGATAGGGGCTGGGTGGAATTGTTGTAGCTGCAGTCTCAATGGGCTGAATGGCCTCCTTCTACACTGTAGAATTCTATGATGCAATGATTTACGGGATGTGGGTATCGCTGGCTCGGCCTGCATTTATTACCCATCCCTAGTCGCCTTTGAGAAGGTGGTGGTGAGCCAACTGCTTGGACTGCTGCAGTTTCTGAGGTGTAGGTGCTGTTAGGGAGGAAATTCCAGGATAATAACCCTCCAACAGTGAAGGAACATATTTCCAAGTCAGGACAATGAGTGACTTGGGGAACCTCCTGGTGGGGGTGTTCCCAGATATCGGCTGCTCTTGTCCTTCCAGATGGCGGTGGCCGTGGGTTTGGAAGGTGGTGCCTAAGGAACATTGGTGAGTTTTCTTGTAGATGGTACATACGACTGACACAGTTCGTCAGTGGTGGAGGGATTGAATGTTTGTGGAAGGGTTAGCAATCATGCGAGCTGCTTTAACCAAAGGCCAGACTTTTCCCTTACATCAGTAAAATAAAAATTTACTGCGCAGAAGTGGACTCTTTCTCTTTTGTGAAGGCATTGATTGCACAAGCGCACACAAACTTGCCGGGTGGGATTTTCCGGCCGCACTTGCCCCAAAACCGGAAAATTCCGAGGTCAACGGATCTTTGAATGGTCTTGCAACCACCACCCCACCCCCCTCACCCCCCCCCCCTCCCCCCCGGCCCCCACCCCCTCCGCCCACTACGATTCCTGTAGCAGGCGGGACGGTAAAAATCCCTCCGTCATGTTTTAGGTTTGGTAAACATAAGAACATAAGGAATAGGAGCTGGAATAGGCCAGTTGGCCCCTCCATCCTATCCCATCATTCAATAAGATCATGACTGTGGCCTTGACTCCACTTTCTTGCCTACGCCCTAATACCCTCCGCTCCTTTGTCAATTAAAGTGGGACGGCACAGTGGCACAGCGGTTAGCACTGCTGCCTCACAGCGCCAGGGACACGGGTTCGATTCCCGGTTTGGGTCACTGTCTGCGCGGAGTCTGAACGTTTTCCCCGTGTCTGCGTGGGTTTCTTCCGGGTGCTCTGGTTTCCTCCCACAGTCTGAAAGAAGTGCTGGTTAGGTGCATTGGCCGTGCTAAATTCTCCCTCAGTGTACCCGAACAGGCACTGGAGTGTGGCGACCAGGGGATTTTCACAGTAACTTTATCTCAGTGTTAATGTAAACCTACTTGTGGCACTAATGAAAAAACTTTAAACAAAACTCCGCTGAACCCCGCCTTGAATATATTCACTACCCTAGCCTTCACTACTCAATCGGGGAGAGAATCCCAAACACTAATGACCCTCTGAGGAGAGAAATTCCTCCTCAGCTCTGTCCAAAAACGGAAACCCTTTTTTTAAACGATGTCCCCTCGTTCTAGATTCCCCCTGAAGGGGAAATATCCTCTTAGCCCCTAGCCTGTCAAAGCCCCCTCAGAATCTTATGTTCCACTATGTAAAATGATAGTCAGTCTGGTGAAGTGCAGTGAGACACAGGATGTGAGGCAATGTTAGGAAAACATTAAAACTGCAAAGCACGGGTTGACTAAAGCTTCACTTGCAAAAGATGCTGGCTGCAAGCAAATGGTCATTTTTATTGCGGGATGTAATCGTCTGTGGAGGATGCCAATGTGGCAGCTGTTTTACAGCTGCGCAGTTCACTGTTACGATTATATTGGTGTTTTCTGGGGTCAAACCAGATGTGCAATTCCCTGAATCCAGCCTTTGCCAGCTGGTGTAATCCGACGGATTTGCCCATTCTTAGGACCCACTGCGAGGAAGTTCCACACACAGCAGCCCGCATCCAGGTGTATGTCCCAAGGAGAGTTCATTCGAAATATCCTGTCCAGAGGAGTTAGGCGTGTTCACCTCTGTGCAGCGGCCTTGGGTGACGTAGCCAGGAACCCGCCAGTTCAGCAGCCCGCTTTCCAGGATGGGTTCTTTCACACATTGTGAATTTTTTGGCGGGGGCGGGTGGTTATTTTCATTCGGACTGAAGAAAAGGTAAAGGCCACGCGGGATAACGTTACCTCGGTTTGCACATCCCGGGAAGCACTGTGCTGTAAAGAGAGAGTGAGGTGGAGTCCTTCAGCCTGTGGGTGCGTGCCATCTCTCAGCCTTTGGACATCCGGTGCCACCTTCGAGAGACAGTGCGGCACCCTCCGCAGTCCTTGAACCATTCGCCATTGATGCTGCTGTGTGACAGCCAGCAGATCACACAGCTTCAGTGGGAATGGGTTCATGGAATCCACAGACAGGGTGGAATCTAATATAGAATCATAGAATCCCTACAGTGCAGAAGGAGGCCATTCGGCCCATCGAGTCTGCACCCAGACCCTATTCCCATAATCCCATGTATTCACCATAGTTAGTCCCCCCGACACTGAGGGGCAATTTAACATGGCCAATCCACCTAGCCCACACATCTTTGGACTGTGGGAGGAAACCGGAGCACCCAAAGGAAACCCACGCAGACACGGGGAGAACGTGCGGACTCCGCACAGACAGTGACACAAGCCAGGAGTCGAACCCGGGTCCCTGGCGCTGTGAGGCAGCAGAGCTCACCTCAAAGCAGTGGGGGCGTGGGGGGAACATTTATTGCAGCTCTGGAGAAGCTTCATACAGACTCGAATTCTCCGGCCTCATATGCTCCACTATGGCTGTCAGCGCTCAGTCAAATCTCCATTGACTGCAGCGGGACCGGAGAATCCCAGCTGCGGGCAAGGTCGGAGGACTCATAGAATCACTACAGCGCAAAAGGAGGCCATTCTGCCCATCGAGCCTGCATAGACCCAGGCCCTATCCCCGTAACCCTGAAAATCCCCCTGACACTGAGGGGCAATTTAGCATGGCCGATCAACCTAACCCGCAAATCTTTGGAGTGTTGGAGGAAACTGGAGCACCCGGAGACACAGTGCAAACTCCATGCAGACAGTCACCCAAGCCAGGAATTGAACCTGGGTACCTGGCGCTGTGAGGAGCAGTGCTAACCACTGTGCCACTGTGCCAGCCTTTGTTTCTCTCTCCACAGATGCTGCCAGGCACCGGAATGTGGCGACGAGGGGATTTCCACAGTAACTTCATTGCAGTGTTAATGTAAGCCCTATTAGGGACACTAATAAATAAACTTGAGTTGTTTTCTCTGGAGCAGAGAAGACTGAGGGGTGACCTGATTGAGGTGTTCAAGATTATGAGGGGCATGGTCAGGGTGGATAGGGGGCAGCTGTTCCCCTTAGTTAAAGGGTCAGTTACGAAGGGACACAAGTTAAAAGTGAGGGGTGGGAGGTTTATACAGAGGGTGGTGACGGTCTGGAATGCGCTGCCTGGGACGGTGGTCGGGGCGGGATGCCTAACATCCTTTAAAAAGTACCTGGATGAGTACTTGGCACGCCATAACATTCAAGGCTATGGGCCAAGTGCTGGCAAGTGGGATTAGTTGGGCAGGTCAGGGCCTTTCAAGCGTCGGTTCAGACTCGATGATGTGCGTTGGTGTGCTTTCTTCTCTTGTGTTCACTTAGCTGCTGCCTTTCCCTGACATCAATTCCACCGACATCTCCTGGTACATATCCAATCCTGCCTTCATCCCAAAACTCACCTCTACATCCACACTGTTCCAGGAAATTGCTTCTAATAGATTTTAATATGTCTGGGATATAAAGCTAGTTTCAATAATAGCGTCTATAACAACTATCATAAATTGTAGTAAAACCCCCATCTGATTCACTCTTGTCCTTTAGGGAAGAAATCTGCCATCCTTACCTGGTCTGGCTTACATGTGACTCCAGAGCCACGGCAATGTGGTTGACTCTTAAATCCCCTTTGAATGGCCTAGCAAGCCACTCAGTTCAAAAGCAATAAGGGAAAGGCAACAGACCCTGGCTTTGTTTAAGTTTATTTATTCATGTCACGAGTAGGCATACATTAACACTGCATTGAAGTTACTGTAAAAATCCCCTAGTCGTCACACTCTGGCACCTGTTCGGGTACACTGAAGGAGAATTTAGCATGGCCAATGCACCGAACCAGCACGCCTCTCAGACTGTAGGAGGAAACCGGAGCACCCGGAGGAAACCCGCGCAGACACGGGGAGATCATGCAAACTCCACACAGACAGTGACCAAAGCTGGGAATCGAACCGGGTCCCTGGCGCTGTGAGGCAGCAGTGCTAACCACTGTGCCACCGTGCCGTTGTCAATGATGCCAACATCCCATGGAAGAATAAACAAAGGGTGAATTCTCCCAACCTGCCCGTGGCATTGAGAATCTGGCAAGAGGCGAGGGGCGAGATTTTCTGGCCTCTCTGTTGCGTGTTTCTCGCGGCGGGAGTCAGCGTGCCGTTAACCGGCCGTGGAGTTTTCTAGTTCTGCCGCCTTCAATGGAATTTTCCATTGAATCCACCCCATGTCACTGGGAAACTCAGGGCGGGGAGTGGGGGGTGGGGAGGGGGGGGGGGGGTGGGGGGTGGTGGAGGGGGGCGGGGTGTGGGGGGAGGTGGCACACTGGCGGAAGGACCAAAAGATCCCACCACTGTGAACGGCCGGAGAGTTCTGGCCAAAAAGTCAGAAACTCGCTGGCATAAAAATCACGTGGCAATTCTCCCGGTGGCAGATTAATGGCGGGTCCGTCATCCCACTGGCACGTGGCGTGGATGCCATTTGTACCTCATGATCGCTCTTTAAACAAGCTGCCGAGGTATCCCATTAGGCATCCCAATCTTGCCTTACGCCAACTGGAAACCATTGCTCAAGAGTGGCATGCACAAGGCGGTTATCAGTTCACCAGAGACTTTGAAGTGAGTGCAACACAGCCAGAGTGCTGCACTGCTCCTGATGCGCTCCCCAACTCTCTGCCGGGGAAGACCGGTTCCTGCCCTCCATCCCCCATCCCGAGCTGGTCTTCACGGACAGCACCGTGCTGCTGGACCCATGGACCTTCCTGTGTCACTGAGTCAGATCAGTACTGCGCCAGGGTTTGGGGAGCACAGGAGTCACGCCCCCTCCCCCCCTTCCCCCCACTGTCCCCCCCCTCCCCATCCCCCCTCCCCCCTCCCCACTGCCCCACCCCTCCCCGCTGCTGTCACACACCAGTATCTATCTGGACAGCAGTGTGCAGCAGGATTCACCGCAACAAAGGTTTGGAGTTTGACTGAGGGTGTTGTGTGACGTAAGGAGTGGAGGTGGGAGTGAGGGTGGGTGGGGAGGGGGGGTGCACAGTGGGGGTTGGCCTGATGAAGTCAAGGGGTCAATGTGGAAGCAGGACTGTATAAGTGTTGGTGGTGGGGCGGGGGGGGGGTGGGTGGGGGGGGGGGGGGGGCGGGGGGGGGAGGCTGGTTGGGGGAGGGCTCACAGTGACATGCAGAGGGGCAAGGAGGTGAATGAAGAAGATGAAGAATGGAAGGCAGAGGGAAGACCGAGGGGAGAGAAGCCAGACCCCGGCAAGGCTGCATGAAAAGCTCACAAACAAGGGGGTCAAAGGGGATACCACATTGTTCACTGGAAAGGGATTGATGAAGACTCCAGAGGGGGTGGGTGGAGCTCCAAATGGGGCATGGGCGCAGAGTGGGTGATGGGCTCAGGGGAAGGATGCTTGATTCGAGGAACGGACTTCTTGATAAAAGCAAATGACTGCGGATGCTGGAATCTGAAACCAAAAGAGAAAATGCTGGAAAATCTCAGCAGGTCTGGCAGCATCTGCAAGGAGAGAAAAGAGCTGACGTTTCGAGTCCAGGTGACCCTTTGTCAAAGCGAAAAGGCACAGAAAGTGGGAGATATTGGGAGAAGTGGGACTCCTCCTCCTTGAGGCTGCTAGCCTTTTCCCTCTGGAATGCTGACATCATGCATTGTCTGGTGAAGAAGGGATGGCTGGAGAGGGAAATATGAGTGTACTGGACTGCTGTTTAAGTCTGGTGCTGGGACCTTTGAACCCATCAGCTGAGGGCTGGCGGACGAATCAGCTCCCGGCCTGCCATAATTAATGTGCATAATTAATTAGGTGCCAAATGCAGAATCTGGCATGGGAGCCGCCATTTTGGTTGGTGGGACAGGCGCAGCCAAAGATGTCCAACGTTGCACTTAATGGGAGAATTCCACCAAAAGGTATTTTAGCACCTCCAGGGCATGTTCAAATTATGGAAGCATTCAATTAGAAGATGTTAAACTTTCGCTCAGCCATCCATTTAATACCTGCTTTCATCCTCTGGCCAAGAAAACCCCCATGGATTGTTTACAGATTTACAGAAAATGACTATTCGTTAAACTGGATGAAAGATAAACGGACTTGATAATGCATAAGTGCCTCAGTTTAACCTGTGATACTGGGGTGCGGTGCAACAGAACTGAAACCTTTGGCAAGACGAGAAAGAAGTCATTTTAACTTCCTGTTGTCGAAAAGTAGTTTGACTTTTACGCTTGTATTAAAGAGTGGGTTTGGCAAAGGTTCAAATCATCTGAAAAGCAGAGATGAATTGCAGCAAACTGACTGCTGTTCTGAGACCAATTACTGTAATTGTCCTTGTAATTGCATTTTGAATTCCAGATTTCAGATTAGATACCCAGGGACGAAGTGCAAATGTAGTTATCATTTTGGAATTTTAAACATGTTTGACCAGAGTTGGCAGACATGCTTTATTAGACAGAAAAACATCACAAATAAATGGTGATATTGTACTGGCTATCGTTTGCCCATCCATTTAGCGGATGTCACACTTGCACGTCACGAACATCGTTCCCAAGAACGTAACTGTGAAAAAACAATTTTAAAATGAACACCATGCCCATTGCATGGGCAGTGATATGTGGAAAATCTTGCATAATAAGGTGGCACAGTGCTTAGCACGGCTATCTCACAGCGCCAGGGATCCAGGTTCGATTCCCAACTTGGGTCACTGTCTGTGCGGAGTCTGCATGTTCTCCCCATGTCTGCGTGGACTTCCTCCGGGTGCTCCAGTTTCCTCCCGCATTCCGAAAGACGTGCTGGTTTGGCGCATTGGCCATGGTAAATTCTCCCTCCGTGTACCCGAACAGGTGCCGGAGTGTGGCGACTAGGGGATTTTCATAATAACTGAGGAATAACTTTTTTACCCAGAGGGTGATGACAGTCTGGAATGCGCTGCCTGGGAGGGTGGTGGAGGCGGGATGCCTCACATCCTTTAAAAAGTACCTGGATGAGTACTTGGCACGCCATAACTCATTACAGGAAGGATGTGGAAAAGATTGAAAGGGTGCAGAGGAGATTTACAAGGATGTTGCCTGGATTGAGTGGCATGCCTTATGAGGATAGGCTGAGGGAGCTCGGTCTTTTCTCCTTGGAGAGACGTAGGATGAGAGGAGACCCAATAGAGGTGTATAAGATGTTGAGAGGCATAGATCGGGTGGACTCTCAGAGGCTTTTTCCCAGGGTGGAAATGGCTGCTATGAGAAGACACAGGTTTAAGGTGCTGGGGGGTAGGTAGAGGGGAAATGTTAGGGGTAAGTTTTTCACACAGAGGGTGGTGGGCGAGTGGAATTGGCTGCTGTCAGTGGTGGTGGAGGCAAACTCAATAGGGTCTTTTAAGAGACTCCTGGATGAGTACATGGGACTTAATAGGATGGAGGGTTATAGGCAGGCCTAAAAGGTAGGGATATGTTCGGCACAACTTGTGGGGCCGAAGGGCCTGTTTTGTGCTGTAGTTTTCTATGTTTCTATGTTTCTATAACATTCAAGGCTATGGGCCAAGTGCAGGCAAGTGAGATTAGGTGGGCAGGTCAGGGCCTTTCATGCGTCGGTGCAGACTCGATGGGCCGAAGGGCCTCTTCTGCACTTTAGAATGCTGTGATTCTGAATTAAATGGCAGTGTTAATATAAGCCTACCTGTGACACTGATAAGTAAACTTAAACTTGCACGTCACAAACATCATTCCCAAGAATGTAACATTGAAAAACAATTTTGAAGTGAACACCAGGCCATTGTATGGGCAGTGACACGTGGAAAATCTTGCATAATCTTAAAAGTATTGAAAGAAAAAAAAAATTCCATTTTTTTCTGCAAGCTTGACCTGGGCTTCCTGTCATTTTAATTTTTCATCTTGCTCTCACGTTGACATCTCTGTCCTCAGCTTGCTAGTCTTCCAGTGAAACTCAACATATATGTTTGGAGAGAAAAGGAGTGGTGAACCTATGGAATTCGCTACCACAGAAAGTAGTTGAGGATAAAGCATTGAGGGCGGGATTTAATGGTCTCGCTCGACCTGAGACCGGAAAATCCTGCCCGAGATCAACGGACCTTCCCACTGTCCGCCCCTCATCCGCTCCGATTCCCGTGGTGGGCGGGGCGGTAGAATTCCAGCGTGAATGTTTTCAAGAAGCAGTTAGATGTAGCACTTGAAGCGAAGAGGGTCAAGGAATATGGGGGGAAGACAGTCTATTGAGTTGAATGATCAGCCATGATCATAATGAATGGCAGAGCAGATACAAGGGGCCGAATGGCCTCTTTCTGCTCCTGTTTTCTATGTTTCTATAAGCTTGAGGAACATCACCTAATCTTTCGATCAGGCACTTTACAGCCTTTCGGATTCAACATCCAGTTCAACAAAGTCAGGCCAGTCTCCATTTTGTTTCCTTCTCTTTGCTTATTTCGGTTATCCTCTTTTTGCTTTCAGGCAGCAGCACGTCTGCTCCAGATGCATATTTTGTTTCTTTTCTTGACCCATCATCATTTCCTTTGGCCCTGCAGACTGTTATATATTATTGGATTATCTCGAAGTATCTGTAAAGAGCTAGGAACTAATTGCTGTGTGTAAATTTTCCAGGGGGCTACTTTTCATGGCTGCACGAGCGCATCATGTGATGCGCAACAGGTCCTGTTCAAACCGGCCCTACTTTTTGTACAAGGCAGCATGGCAAGTATTAAACGTAAAGAACTCTCACCTTTCCCAGGTTAAAGTGCGATTATTACAAACATCGGAGATCCATAAGGCAACAAGAACACATGGACCTAATTCTTCTAGAACATAGAACATTACAGCGCCGTACAGGCCCTTTGGCCCTCGATGTTGCGCCGACCAGTGGAACCAATCTAAAGCCCCTCTAATCTACACTATTCCAATATCATCCATATGTTTATCCAATAACCATTTGAATGCTCTTAATGTTGGCAAGTCCACTACTGCTGCAGGCAGGGCATTCCACGCCCTTACTACTCTCTGAGTAAAGAACCTACCTCTAACATCTGTCCTATATCTCTCACCCCTCAATTTAAAGCTATGTCCCCTCATGCTAGCCAACACCATCCGAGGAAAAAGGCTCTCACTATCCACCCTATCTAATCCTCTTATCATCTTGTATGCCTCTATTAAGTCACCTCTTAACCTTCTTCTCTCTAACGAAAACAACCTCAAGCCCCTCAGCCTTTCCTCATACGATTTTCCCACCATACCAGGCAACATCCTGGTAAATCTCCTCTGCACCCTTTCCAACACTTCCACATCTTTCCTATAATACGGCGACCAGGACTGTACACAATACTCCAAATGCGGCCGCACCAGAGTTTTGTACAGTTGCAGCATGACCTCCTGGCTCCGAAACTCAATCCCTCTACCAATAAAAGCTAACACACCGTACGCCTTCTTAACAATCCTATCAACCTGGGTGCCAACTTTCAGGGATCTATGCACATGGACACCCAGATCCCTCTGTTCATCCACACTACCAAGTATCTTACCATTAGCCCAGTACTCTGTATTCCTGTTACTCCTTCCAAAGTGAATCACCTCACACTTTTTCGCATTAAACTCCATTTGCCACCTCTCAGCCCAGCTCTGCAACCTATCTATGTCCCTCTGTAACCTGCCACTTCCCTCCGCACCATCTACAACTCCACCGACTTTAGTGTCATCCGCAAATTTACTAATGCATCCTTCCACGCCCTCATCCAGGTCATTAATAAAAATGACAAACAGCAGTGGCCCCAAAACAAATCCCTGTGGCACACCACTAGTAACTGAACTCCAGGATGAATATTTCCCATCAACCACCACCCTTTGTTTTCTTACAGCTAGCCAATTCTTGATCCAAACCACTAAATCACCCTCAATCCCATGTGTCCGTATTTTCTGCAAAAGCATACCATGGGGAACCTTATCAAACGCTTTGCTGAAATCCATATACACCACATCAACCGCTTTACCCTCATCCACCTCTTTGTCATTCAATTGCTCCAGCCTAAAACAGACCTTCCTTTTGCAGCTTGTCCAACATGCCCCTTGCTCAAAACCTATTACCGCCGGGATTCTCCGACCTCACCATGGCATTTATCCCAGCGACGGGAGGTGGCACGCTGATGGCTGGTGGTGAGATCGTCTGGTCCCACAGCTGTCAATGGGAAACGCCATTGATTTCCCCCCCATGCTGCCGGGAAACCTGTGGTGAAGGTACGCCAGAGGAGGCCGCTGGTGTGAAGAGCTGGGAGATCACAACTACTGGGTGGGATTTTACCGCCTCACTCGAGCGAGACTGGAAAATCCCGCCTGAGGACAATGGACATTTCCATTCTCTGCCCCTCTCCCGCTCCGATTCCGTGGCAGGCGGGGCGGTGGAATTCCGGCCTATGTCTCTAACTTTTCCCAGTTCTAATGAAAGGTCACAATTCGGCTTCTCTGTCCGTAGCCGCTGCCGTAACCTGCCGAGCACTTCCAGCGTTTTCTGTCATTCTTTCAGCTTTCCAGCGTGTGTAGTTTTCTGCTTTCCTTTTTAAACAAACAAAACATTTGTAATCACACAAAAGCTGTCCAGCGGCAGGAAATGCCTGATTAACTGGAGTGTTACACAGCCCGCTATTGACAGGGAGATGGGGAGGGAGATTGGAGGGCTTTGTGTTTTCGTGCGGGAGGAACCTGGAAATCCTGAGAATGGGGAGGTTGCGCTGAATTTAATGGCAGGCCCTCATTATCGTCGTACACTTTGTTTCCTGCCAGAAGCCAGTCAGGTTGACTGATTGCAGGGCAGGAAAGACACTGCTGGTGGTTAGGGATGGCGGGGGAGAGGGACATACCAGTAAATATTGCAGAGTTGTTGGGTGGAATTTTCCCATTCCGCCCGCCACGGGAATCACAGCGGGTGGGACACGGACCATGCAAAGATCCATTGATCTCGGGCGGGGTTTTCTGGTCTTGGAGCGAGCATGGCCGGAAAATCCCACCCGTTGAGTGGGGAGAGTGTGGTGATGGACAGACTCAACAAGGTTCCTTCTGTTCTGTAACCATTCTATGAGACTATAACTATATGAGTCTATAGTCCAGAACTGCCTTGCCCAAAGGAGGCAGAGAGTGGGTATAGATGGGTCTTTTTCTAAATGGAGGTCAGTCACCAGTGGAGTGCCCCAGGGATCTGTTCTGGGACCCTTCCTGTTTGTCATTTTCATAAATGACCTGGATGAGGAAGTGGAGGGATGGGTTGGTAAGTTTGCCGACGACACGAAGGTTGGTGGGGTTGTGGATAGTCTGGAGGGATGTCAGAAGTTACAGAGGGACATAGATAGGATGCAAGACTGGGCGGAGAAGTGGCAGATGGACTTCAACCCAGATAAATGCGTAGTGGTCCATTTTGGCAGGTCAAATGGGATGAAGGAGTACAATATAAAGGGAAAGACTCTTAGTACTGTAGAGGATCAGAAGGACCTTGGGGTCCGGGTCCATAGGACTCTAAAATCGGCCCTGCAGGTGGAGGAGGTGGTTAAGAAGACGTATGGTGTGCTGGCCTTTATCAATCGAGGGATTGAGTTTAGGAGTCCGGGGATAATGATGCAGCTATATAAGACCCTCGTCAGACCCCACTTGGAGTACTGTGCTCAGTTCTGGTGTTCTGGTCGCCTCATTACAGGAAGGATGTGGAAAAGATTGAAAGGGTGCAGAGGAGATTTACAAGGATGTTACCTGGATTGAGTGGCATGCCTTATGAGGATAGGCTGAGGGAGCTCTGTCTTTTCTCCTTGGAGAGACGTAGGATGAGAGGAGACCTAATAGAGGTATATAAGATGTTGAGAGGCATAGATCGGGTGGACACTCAGAGGCTTTTTCTCAGGGTGGAAATGGCTGCACAACTTGTCGGGCCGAAGGGCCTGTTTTGTGCTGTAGTTTTTCTATGTTTCTATGTTTCTAAGCCTCTCGCACCAATCTTTCCTGTTTTTAAGACACTTCTTAAAACCTCTTTGACCATCAGGACCCCATGCACCCTGGACACGGTAACACAGTGGTTAGCACTGCTGCTTCAAGCGCCAAGGACCCAGGTTCTATTCCCGGCTCGGGTCACTGTCTGTGTGGAATTTTCACATTCTCCCTGTGTCTGCGTGGGTTTCTTCCGGGTACTCCGGTTTCCTCCCACAGTCCGAAAAACGTGCTGGTTAGGTGCATTGACCCAAACAGGCAACGGACTGTGGCGACTAGGGGAATTTCACAGTAACATCATTGCAGTGTTAATGTAAGCCTTACTTGTGACTAATAAATAAACTTTACTTTTACATTCTCTCTTCCACCTTCTTCTGTCGGGAAAAAGATATAAAAGTCTGAGGTCACGTACCAACCGACTCAAGAACAGCTTCTTTCCTGCTGCTGTCAGGCTTTTGAATGGACCTACCTCGCACTAAGTTGATCTTTCTCTACACCCTAGCTATGACTGTAACACTACATTCTGCACTCTCTCTTTTACTTCTCTATGAATGGTATGTTTTGTCTGTATAGCGCCTGTATGTTAATACATGTGACAATAATAAATCAAATCAAATCAAACAAGTCTGTGACTCTTCAAATTTTATCCCATACTGCTGCTGTGAAGCATCTTGGAATTTTTTAAAGCTCCAACATAGCTATAGACCATTGTTACTGTTGAGGCACCAACTTGTATATTCCCCCAGATCCAACTCAGTTTAACATTTATAATACACTCAATACATTTCAGTTAATAACAAATATATTGATAAAAATTAAATCCTTCTGAATAAAACGTGGATTCTTATTAGCAGTTAGTATTTTTATTCTTTTTTAAAATCATTCCTAGGATTTGGATGTCTGTAATAATTCTCGTTCTGCAGTTTAGGGAAAAACAATGACAGATATATTTACGGTAAAAGGCTATACAGAGGCTTGCAGCCTCGTGGATGCAATCAGCTCCTGAGATGATTCTGGGACAGAATCCACTGCTTGCCCTGGTGAACCCCCAACCTGGCCCCTGATTGGATTCCGGGGTCATGTGAGCTTAAAGGGACAATCATCACAGCGTTGTTGGCTGGCCAGCATTTATTGCCCATCCCAATTGCCCTTGAAATGAGTCCCTTGCTGGGCCATTTAAGAAAGCAGGTAAGAGTCATAGGGTCATAGAATCCCTACTGTACAGAAGGAGGCCATTCAGCCCATCAAGCCTGCACTGACAACAATCCCACCCTATCCCCGGAACCCCACATATTTACCTTGCTAATCCCCCCGAAACCTGGTCAATTTAGCACGGCCAATCAACCTAACCTGCACATCTTTGGGTTGTGGGAGGAAACCGGAGCACCCGGAGGAAACCCACACAGACACGGGGAGAATGTGCAGACTCCACACAGACAGTGACCCAAGCCAGGAATCGAACCGGGTCCCTGGCGCTGTGAGGCAGCAGTGCTAACCAATCAGTCTATCGATGCATGCTGTAAATATCTGGAAAATGTTTTCTCAGAGAAGCCTACCTTTATCGTATTGACTGAATTTGGAGAATTGTTTGTGTTGGGCTTTGCTGATCTTGTTTTGTAAATCCCTTGAATTCTCGGTTAATCTTGTCAGTCAGCACCCCCCAGCCTCTCCTCTTCATCTCTGCTGAAGGTACAGGTTAGATCTTTCCCTTTTGAACCAGTGATTAGAGTGTATTGGGACTTGCTGTTTAATGGCTGCAATTTTTCTGTAAAAACGTTGAACCAATGGGGTAAATTTACCGATTCTGCCCGTCGTGGAAATTGTCACAGGCAGGATAGACAATTTACCAGGCCATTGAATGGTCTGTTGACCTTGGACAGGAATTTCCAGTCCAAGGTGGGCAGGACTGGAAAATCCTGGCCGACGTGTTTTGCGGAGGCAGTCTACCGTTGGCTGACGGAGGAATTTCCAGTCCCGCCACCGTCACCGGGTTTTCCAGGTTGTGTGGACCCTCCACCACTGGGGAACGGTGGGCGGGGGGGCGGGGGGAGGGGGGTCAGCATTAGTGGGTCCAGAAGATCCCGCTGGTGAGAAAGTAAAGCTCTGGCCAGTTATTTTTTTTATAAACCTTGTCCAAAGCAACATTTTGATAGTGGGAGGATTTCAGAGCCATGCGCCGGAACTCCAGCGTCTCGCCCGCCACGGAATCTGAACGGGCAAGGGGCAGACAATGGAAATGTCTCTTGACCTCAGGTGGGAATTTGCGGTCTCGCTTGAGCGAGGCCATAGAATTCTGCCCATGGAGTCATTGAGACAATCAGACTTATGCCAACTCTTTGTAAAGCAAAGGGTGGCGTGGTGGTTAGCACTGCTGTCTCACAGCGCCAGGGACCTGGATTCAACTCCGGCCTTGGCTCACTGTCTGTGGGGAGTCTGCACATTCTCCCGGTGTCTGCGTGGGTTTCCTCCGGGAACTCCGGTTTCCCCCCCCAGTCCAAACATGTGCAGGTTAGGTGGATTGGCCATGGCTAAATTGCCCCTTAGTGTCAGGGGGATTAGCAGCGTAAATATGTGCATATATGAGAATAAGGCCTGGGTGAGATTGTGGTCGGTGCAGACTCGATGGGCTGAATGGCCTCCTTCTGCACTATGATTCTATGATTCTAATCCAGTCGGTCCCATTCTTCTGCTCAATCTCCCTGCAAGTGCCCCATCCAATTTCCCGGCAATATACCTTAAAAATAAACCTTCAGTCGGAGTAATAGTCTGTGATGTGATTAAAACCAGTTGGTGCAGAATAGAAATAAAGCAGCTCTGACCTCCTTCCTCAATATGACAACGTTTGAGTGAGGTGGCTGACCGGCGCGATCTTACTGGCCGTTCACGCCACGCTCCTGCTGCAGTGAGGTCAGAGAATTTGGCAGCCAGCCAAATCTCCGTTCCCTGCAGCGGGATGGGAAAATCCCACTGGCGTGAATGGTGGTAAGATTCCGGCCATCTAGAAGGGGCTGGATGGGGAGATTTAAAGGCGACATTGTTGTCTCTTGCACCGGATGGTTTTTTTTATTCATTCGTGGGACATGGGCATCATTGGCTGGCCAGCATTTATTGCCCATCCTTAGTGGCCCTTGGAGCGTATTTGAGAGTCAACCACATTGCTGTGGCTCTGGAGTCACATGTAGGCCAGACCAGGTGAGGACGGCAGATTTCCTTCTCTAAAGGACACTGGTGAACCAGATGGTTTTTTCCGACAATCGAAAATGTTTTCTTGGTCATCATTAGATTCTTAATTCCAGATTATTTTTATATTGAATTCAAATTCCACCATTTGCCGTGGCGGGATTAGAACCCATGCCCCCAGAACATTAGCTGAGTTTCTGGATTAATAATCTAGCGATAATACCACTAGGCCATTGCCTCCCTACTGTTCCAGTTCTCGAAGATAATAATTTCACAAGGAAGTGGGAGCCTTAAATTATTTGTTTCGCTTGCTCTCACCATCAGCTATAGGTGTTTTAGCACGATTTGCAGGTTAATAACCCACTACTTTAACCACTTTATGCGTAGCCCTTCCATGGCCACCAAGTCCTGGAGTGGGATGGGAACCCAGAGCTTCTGGCCCAAAGGTAGGTGCGCTATCCACTGCATCACGGACCACCTGAGTCACTAGGCTCTATGTAAGCTTTGACAAAGAGTCGTCTGGACTTGAAATGTCAGTTCTTTTCTCTCCTTACAGATGCTGCCAGATCTGCTGAGATTTTCCAGCATTTTCTCTTTTGATACCATCGCTGATATTGTGGGCAGTTCCATGAGGATTGGGGAAAGTTTAAAGTTTATTTATTAGTGTCACAAATAGGCTTACATTAACACTGCAATGAAGTTACCGTGAAAATCCCCTTGTCGCTACACTGCGGTACCTGTTCAGGTACATTGAGGGAGAATTTAGCATGGCCAATGCGTCTAGCCAGCACGTTTTTCGGACTGTGGGAGCAAATCGGAGCACCTGGAGGAAACCCACGCAGACACGGGGAGAACGTGCAGACTGCACACAGACAGTGATCCAAGCTGGGAATCGAACCCAGATCCCTGGCGCTGTGAGGCAGCAGTGCTAACCATGCCGAAATCTAGGGTAGTTGACGGTGGTAACAGGAACAATTTAATTTCAATTACCGGGATCAAGTTGGTTTACATATGTTGAAGTATGAAGACGCGAACAGAATTCTTTCATACTAGCATCGAAATATCAGGAATGAAATGCTGGAAATGAGAGTCAGCAATGTTCGTTCGAGAATTTAATTGGTATTTCTGAAAGCAGCTTGAATATTAATGGTGGGCCAGAGGTACAGCTGACAGGTTCCGAGGTTCTCTGTAAGGATAGCAGTTCGTTCACACAGAGAGAGGGCTGTAGTTTACAGATAAAATGAAATGATGTAATTGCAGTTGAGAAGGAAGAACATTGGAGAGTAGGAGGGTATTGAAACAGCTTTGCTGCAGCCAGAGCTTCGGGTTGATCAGAGGTTGATTGCTGATACGTGTTCCTGGTCCCTGGGGCAAAGTTAGCACAGGACAGGAATTGTGGTGAATAATTGATGAGAGTGCAGGGGAGTTTTATCAGAGAATCTTTAACCGTTCCTAATGGGGAAGTCAAGCGCAGAAAGCAGAAAGGTTGAGTTATTTAGCAACACCGTGAAAAAGAATTTCTATAGTTAACATCTTACAAATAGAACAATTTATTAGATTACCTATTAACGGGCCAGCGACTGTGCTGGATTTTCACTAAGGAGGCAGGTAAATGGTGTCGGGGAGATTAACTCTTACAAAGAACAAACAAAGAACAAAGAAAAGTACAGCACAGGGACAGGCCCTTCGGCCCTCCAAGCCTGCATTGATCATGATGCCTGCCTAAACTAAAACCGTATGCACTCACGGAGTCCGTATCCTTCCATTCCCATCCCATTCGTGTATTTGTCTAGATGCCCCTTAAATGCGGGGGAAGTAGTCTGACAACACCAGGTTAAAGTCCAACAGGTTTATTTGGTAGCACGAGCTTTTGGAGCATTTCCCCTTTGAAGGGGCAACGCTCTGAAAGCTCGTGCTACCAAATAAACCTGTTGGACTTTAACCTGGTGTTGTGAGATTACTTACTGTGCCTACCCCAGTCCAACACCGGCATCTCCACATCATGGCTACCACCGACACCTTAAATGCTGCTATCGTAGCTGTTCCCACCACTTCCCTGGGAAGCACATTCCAGACATTCACCACCCTCTGTGTAAAAAACGTGCCTCGCACATCTCCTCTAAACCTTTCCCCACGCACCTTAAACCTATGTCCCCTAGTACTTGACTTTTCTACCCTAGGAAAGAGCATCTGACTATCCACTCTGTCCGTGCCACTCATAATCTTGTAAACCTCTATCAGGTCGCCCCTCAACCTCTGTCATTCCAGTGAGAACAAACTTGAGTTTATCCAACCTCTCCTCATAGCTAATACCCTCCAAATCAGGCAACATGCTGGTAAACCTCTTCTGTACCCTCTCCAAAGCATCCACACTCTTCTGTTAGTGTGTGATGCACTGTCAATCAAGCAAAGACTAGTTTGTATGCAAGAACAAATAGGCTTTTATTCGCAAAAGACTTGGAGCACACCCATGCTGATGAACTGGTCCAGAGACTGAGGCAGGGGGGTTGGGAACAGTCACCTTTATACCTGGAGCAGGGGGGAAGGAGTCTCAGGCAGGGCCGGCAGGGGCATGCCCAGGCATGTCACACACACAGACACACACACAGGCAATAAGCTTAACAGTGGTTTACCACATTGTGGCAACAAGAATTGTAAACTATCTTCTTAAAAAGAAATTGCATTTTTTTTTACATTCTAAATGAATAAAGTCGGATTCGGGGGCTTTCTATCTTGTCGAGTTAGGTGTTGGCTGAATGAGTAATAGAATCAAGCTAACACTTCATCCTTCATCAAGAAACATCTCATAGGTTTGGCCTCTGCGAGCACCCAGGCTGCTGCTTCAGTTTGAAGTACTGTGCTGAGCAAAAAGCACCCACAAAGTAAGCTAATGAGCTGATGTGATCCTCACTGCAATCTGGCATTATGTGACATGATATTTTCATCCCCCCGTTAGCCAAAGCTCATTAACGAGGAGCATTTGACTGCACCAACATTGATTAGGGGAACAGTGGGGGCGGAGTCAGAATTGTTACAGAGGGAGGCCATTTGGCCCGTCGTGTCTGCGTCGGCTCTCAGAATGAGCAACTCACCTAGTGCCATTCTCCTGCCTCCTCGCCATAACCCTGCACCATTCCCTCTTTTCCAATTACAGTCTAATTATTTTTCGAATGCCTCATCCACACTCTCAGGCAGAGAATTCCAGACCCGAACCACTCGCTGCGTGAAAAAGCTTTGGCACGTATCGCCGTTGCTTCTTTCACTAATTACTTTAAATCTGTTCCCTCTTGTCTCGATCCTTTCATGAGTGGGAACAATTTCAATCTTTATCTACTCTATCTTCTATGTTTCTACAGATATAGCTCTTGGGGCTCGAGGGATAGAGGGGGAGGGGGAAGGCGGGATCAGGATATTGAATTTGATGATCTGGGCGAATGGTGGAGCAGGCTCAAAGGGCCAAATGGTCATTCCATTTATTTTCTATGTTTATTCTGTCCGGACGCCTCATGATTTTGAATACCTCGATCACATCTTCTCTCAGCCTTCTTTTCTCGAAGGAGAACAGTCCTCACTTCTCCAATCTATCCTCAGAACTGAAATTCCTCATCCCAGGAACCACTCTCGTCAACCTTGTCTGCACTCTCTCCAATGCCTTCACATCCTTCCGAAAGGGCAGTGCCCAGAACTGGACACAATACTCCAGCTGAGGCCAAACTAGTGACTTCAACACAACCTCCCTGCTCTTGTACTCTGTGTTCCTATAAATAAAGCACAGACTGCTGTTGCTTTATTAGCCACTTTCTCAACCTGTCCCGCCACCGTCAATGACTTATGCCCAAATGCACCCAGGTCCCTCTGCTCCTGATCCCTGTTAGTGTTGTACCCCCTACAAGTCAGTACCAACATATCATGATGGCAGTAGCGTGGCACTTTAAGGTGAATTCTGAGCTGCGCAGCAAGAAGGGTTAGTATTTTCAGCTGATGTTCACAATCATGGTATTGGATGTAAGAAAGCTTCTTTATTCTTCAGCTCTCTGTCACTGTCTCTCCCTCTCTCTCTGTCTTTCTCTCACTCTCTCTCTCTCTCTCTGTCTCTCTGCCTCTCTCCCTTCTGTCTCTGCTTCTCTCACTCTCTCTCTGTCTCTCTCTCTCCCTTTCTCTCTGTTTCTCTGTTTCTCATGTGCTCTCTCTCTGTCTCTCTCTGTCTGTCTGTTTCTCTCTGTCTCTCTCTCTCTCTATCTCTCGCTCTCTGACTATCTCTGTTTCTCTGTCTCTCTCTCTCTGTCTGTCTCTCTCTCTCTCTGTCGCTCTCCCTATCTCTCTCTCTCTGTCTCTTTCTCTCTGTCACTCTCTCTCTCTTTCGCCCTCCCTGTCTCTCTCTGTCTCTCTCTGTTTATCTCTGCCTCTGTCTCTCTCTGTCTGTCTCTCTCTCTCCGTTTCTCTCTGTCTCCCTCTGTCTGTCTCTGTCTCTCTCTCTCTCTTTCCCTCGTGGAAATTTTACTGCCCCGCCCACCACGGGAATCGGAGTGGGCGAGGAGCGGACAATGGGAATGTCTGTTGACCTCAGGCAGGATTTTACGGTTTCGGGATGAACGAGGCCATAAAATCCCACCTTCTGTGTCTATTTCTCGCTCTGTCTCTTTCTCTCTCTCCGTCTCTATTTCTCTCTCTCTCTGTCTCTCTCCTGCCTTCATGGATAGAGCATTGAATCCTACAGTGCAGAAGGAGGCCATTTGGCCTATTGAGTCTACACAGACCACAATCCCACCCAGACCCTATCCCCATTACCCCATGCATTTACCCGAGCTAGTCCCCCTGACACTAAGGGACAATTTAGCACGGCCAATCCACCTAACCCGCACACCTTTGGAATGAAATCATGCAACAGTGTGAAAGAATAGTGCTGAAAACTATGGGAAAGAAAATCATTTTTCAAACAAATGCAGCAGTCTCTGAGCAGATTAGCTCTATATTGGTAATATAAGATGAATGATTTTTGCACTCCTCAGCTTTATACAGAACTTTGTGTCACACATTACAAGATCTATCAATGTTTTCACATCATATATTTTCTGAGAGATGGGGCTGTCTGCAGCGTAAAACAAATTGCACGGTTGGTGCCAGATTTCTTATGCCAGAGCTCTGCTGCTGCCTTATTGTGGATAAATCCGGCTCTCAGGAGCCGATTCTTCATAGAATCATAGAATCTCTACAGTGCAGGAGGAGGCCATTCGGCTCATCAAGCCTGCACCAACAACAATCCCGCCCAGGTCCTATCCCTGTAACCCCACGTATTAACCCAACTAATTCCCCTGACACTGAGGGGCAATTTAGCACGGCTAATCCACCCAACCTGCACATCTGCCGGACTGTGGGAGGAAACCGGAGCACCCGGAGGAAACCCACGCAGACACGGGGAGAACATGCAGACTCCGCACAGACCCAAGCCGGGAATCGAACCCGGGTCCCTGGCGCTGTGAGGCAGCAGTGCTAACCACTGTGTCACCGTGCCACTCTTCCTATTTCTATAATTTATCATTTAACCGTGCCGTAATGATGAGTCATCATAAAGCTATGTGCATCACATAAGCCCCGAATTTGGGAGATGGGGAAAGTCATCCAGGATATGGGAGGCTAGTCCTTATGGTACTGGGCTAGCAGTTCCGAGGTTGTGAGTTCAAATCCCAGCTTGGATAGTTATAAAATTGACTTCTGCACTGACACGAGAAAGATCCCGAAAATGACCAGCCTGATATAAAATCTTACTGGGGTTTATTAATGCTTTTCAGGGAAGGAGATCGATCAGCTCCATCTGATCTGGTCAAGTAACAACCCTAGCCTCACATTATATAGTTGCCTCTGAGTGCCCTAAGAGCATGAGACAAGAAATAGGAACAAGATTAGGTCATTCAGCCCACTTCTGTATCATAGAAACCACACAGTGCAGAAGGAGACCCATCAATGCTGCACCAATCCTTCGAATGAACACTTCACCTATTCCCACTGCCCAGCCCTATCCCCATAACCACTGATCACAGCTGATCCACCAAATCTACACATCTTTGGATACCAGGGAGCAATTTACCATGGCCAATCCACCGAACCTACACATCTTGGACATGAAGGGGCAATTTACCGTGGCCAATCCACCTAACTGACACATCTTTGGACATGAAGGGTCAACTCACCATGGCCAATCCACCTAACCTACACATCTTTGGATACTAAGCGGTTAATTTACCATAGCCAATCCACCTAACCTACACATCTTTGGATACTAAGCGGTTAATTTACCATAGCCAATCCACCTAACCTACACATCTTTGGATGCTGAACGGTTAATTTACCATAGCCAATCCACCTAACCTACACATCTTTGGATACTAAGCGGTTAATTTACCATGGCCAATCCACCTAACCTACAAATCTTTGGACACTAAGGGGAAATTTAGCATGGCCAATCCACCTAATCTTTGGAGTGTGGGAGGAAACCGGAGCACCCGAAGGAAACCCATGCAGACATGGGAAGAATGTACAAACTCCACACAGACAGTGACCCGAGGCCAGAATTGAACCCGGGCCCCTGGCGCTGTGAGGCAGCTGTGCTAACCACTGTGCCACCGTGCCGCCCCAACATTCAATAAGATCCTGGCTAATATGATTATGCCTTTACCTCCACTTTCCTGCCTGTCTCCCATGACTCTTGACTTTCTCCTTCTGTTTCTATTCTTGGGACGTATCATCTGCTGTGAAGACAGATACAAAACGCTTGTTCAAAATCTCTGCCATTTCTTTGTTTCCCATTATTAATTTCCCAGACTCACTCTCTCAGGGATCAATGCTCACTTCCACTGTTTGTTTCCTTTTTGTATATTTATAGAAACTTTTACTGTTTCCTTTTCTAGTTCTTGCGAGATTTCTCTCATATTCCACTTTCCCCCTTTATTTTATCGTCATCCTTTGCTGATTTCTAAATGTTTCACAATCTTCTGACCTGCATCTAATCTTTGCAGCATTGTACATACGAACAATTTGCAGGAGTAGGCCACTCGGCCCCTTGAACCTGCTCCACCATTTAATAAGATCGTGGCCGATCTGATAGTAACCTCGAATCTACATCCCTGATAACCTATCACCCCCTTTGCTTATCAAGAATCTATCCGCCTCTGCCTTAAAAATATCCAAAGAATCTGCCTCCACCATCTTTTCAGGAGAAGAGTTCCAAAGACTCACGACTCTCTGAGAGAAAAAAATTCACCTCATCTTCATTGTAAGTGGGCTGATTTTTGAACAGTGACCCCTAGATCTAGATTCTATACAAGGCATTGGTGAGGCCGCACCTGGAGTATTGTGCACAGTTTTCGTCCCCGTATTTGAGGAAAGATGCAGTGGCATTGGAGGCAGGTCAGAGGAGGTTCACTAGATTGATTCCAGAGATGAGGGGTTTGTCAAATGAAGAGAGATTGAATAGTTTAGGCCCATACTCTCTGGAATTTAGAAGAATGAGGGGAGATCAACATCAAATTGAGGTATACAAGATATGGATAAAGTAGACATGGATCAGATGCTTCCTCTTGTGGGACATTCTAGGCTGAGAGGTCATAGTCTTAGGATAAGGGGCAGCAAATTTAAAATAGAGTTGAGGAGAAACTACTCCCAAACGGTTGTGAATCTGTGGAATTCACTACCCCAAAATGCGGTGGATGCTGGGACAGTGAGTAAATTTAAGGAGGAGTTAGACAGATTTTTAATTGGTAATGGGCTGAAGGGTTATGGGGAAAAGGCAGGAAAATGGGAATGAGGAGCATATCAGTCATGATCGGATGGTGGAACGGACACGATGGGCCGAATGGCTTAATTCTGCTCCTATATTTCATGAACTTATGAACTTATATTCTCGCACAAGAGGAAATATCCACCCTTTCAAGACCCCTCAAGATCTTGTTTCAATCAAATAGACTCTTACTCTTCTAAGCTAAAACAGACTTCCAATGAGCACAAGCCTGGCCCATCCAATATTTCTTCTCATTAGTGCTCTGTATAACTGAAGCATAGCTTCCCTACTTTTGTAATCAATTCCCCTCGCAATAAATGATAGCAAGCTTGAGGATTGGGAGAAGTTCAGCATTCAGCAAAGGAGGATAAAGAGATTGATTTAGAAGGGAAAAATAGAGTATGAGTTTTAAGATTATTTATTAGCATCGCAAGTAGACTTAAATTAACCCTGCAATGAAGTTACTGTGAAAATCCCCTAGTCACCAGCGCCTGTTCGGGTACACTGAGGGAGAATTTAGCATGGCTGATGCATCTAACCAGCACGTCTTTCGGAGAAAACCGGAGCATCTGGAGGAAATCCACGCAGACACGGGGAGAACGTGCAGACTCCACATAGTCAGTGACCCAAGCCGGGAATTGAACCCAGGTCCCTGACGCTGTGAGGCAGCAGTGCTAACCACTGTGCCACTTGCAAATAACATATGTCAGGAAAACAGTAGTTTTAAGAGGTCTGTATTGTTAACTCTTAGAAATAAGGCATGGATTTCAGTGGGTTTAATTTAGTGTAAGAGGAATAAAAGTCTAGTTAGATTCACTTTCTGCCCGAATGGAGAATTCCATCATGTTACGTTCGCTGTTACCTTAAGGATGGCACACAACAAGATTATTAATTAACCCCTTCCCATTGCATAATACCAAATCTAGGATCACATGCTTTCCAGTTGGTTCCTCAACATACTGGTCTAAATAAACTAAAAAACTGTGATAGGGTGGAAAGCAGGGGTGATTAAATGACTAAAGGGATGAAGGTGCAGGGCAAAAGGGAAGATAATGGGACAAGTAAAGAAACAAAATGTGGATCTAGAGGCCTTAGCAATGGGGATAGCATTATCAATTATCAACATTATCAATAGCTGCTGTCTGAAAACAATGGGGCACTCTTTATGGTCTGAGGTTGTTGAACTCAATGTTGAGACTGGAAGGCTGTAAAGCGATCAATTAGAAGACGAGGTTTCTTGAGCTGACATTGAATTTCATTGGAACAATGAAGAAGGCCAAGGATAGAGAACTCAGAGTGGGGGTGGGGTCGGAGCGTTATAATGACAGGCACCAGGAAGTTCGGGGTTACAT
This sequence comes from Mustelus asterias, assembly GCF_964213995.1. Classification (NCBI taxonomy): domain Eukaryota; kingdom Metazoa; phylum Chordata; class Chondrichthyes; order Carcharhiniformes; family Triakidae; genus Mustelus; species Mustelus asterias. The sequence continues at coordinate 100,294,118 of NC_135811.1, forward strand.
TTGCGGATTGAATGGAGGTCTAACGCAATGTGACCACCCAATCTGCATGTTTCCAAAATGTTCTTCATTTTATTTGATTCGATTTGATTTGATTTATTATTGTCACGTGTATTGGGATACAGTGAAAAGCATTGTTTCTTGCACGCTATACAGACAAAGCATACCGTTCATAGAGTACAGAGGAGAGAAGGAAAGGAGAGGGTGTAGAATGTAGTCTTACAGTCGTAGCTAGAGAAAGATCAGCTTAATATATGGTAGGTCCTTTCAAAAGTCTGATGGCAGCAGGAAGAAGCTGTTCTTGCGTCGGTTGGTACGTGATCTCAGACTTTTGGTACCATTTTCCCAACGGAAGAAGGTGGCAGAGAGTATTTCTGGGGTGTGTGGGGTCCTTGATTTTGCTCGCTGCTTTTCTGAGGCAGCGGGAAGCGTAGGCGGAGTCAATGGATGGAAGGTTGATTTGCATGATGGACTGGGCTACGTTCATAACTCTTTGTAGCTTCTTGTAATTTTTATTTGAGTTTACCAGCTTTTGGCTTTTGTGAATGTGAGGGAATAGCTTTGTTATTGTCTAAAAAAAATAGTATTCAGCTCCCATGGTGGGAAGAACAGTTAAGAAGAAAATTTCACAAAATAAATTATCAAAGAGCAGCTTAGGTTTGATTGTGATGTTCTGACATTGTCATCTTGATGAGATAGTTGGAAGGATTATATAACAAATATAAAATAGATGACTGCATTCACAACTGTTTGATGTGCTTAGCACGGTACAGTTAATTTACTAAGAAGGTGTAGTGGTGCTCTACTGTTTATTGAAAATTGCAGAGAGGTCTTTTGGAGGGATAAGAAGTGTTATTAGCTGAAAACAATTAGCAGAGAGGTTGCTCTGTTCATTACCCTGAGTACATTTTAAAAAACTTACTTAGTTATCAAGGTGAACAATTACATTCTCACAGAGGCAGGGAGACCCATGGCTCCTCTGAAAGTGATTCAAAGAGGCCTGAAAATTCACAAATGGGGAAAGTAGAATGAACGCCCAAAACAGCAGTCCCATAAAGAGGAAGGTAACTTGAAGTGTTTGAAATTTTCTGTGGCTCATTCCCCAGGCTGTAAACAATTTATTCTGACTGACTGCGTGTCCCAAGAGATCCAGCGAATGGACTTAGAAAGCTGGATTCTCAGCTATGTCATCGGACAACTCTGAGGTAGTCATCCACCAGTAGGCTTCACCTACTGCAGTCCATCAGTAGGTCACACCTACTCCAATCAATTCATCAGTTGGCCACACCTACTCCAATCAATCCATCCGTACCATACCACTCCAATCAATCCATCCACAGGCCATACCACTCCAACCAATCCACCAATAGGCTTCACCTACTCCAGTCCATCAGTAGGCCTCACCTACTCCAATCAATCCATCAGTAGGCCTCGCCTACTCCAATCAATTCATCCGTAGGCCATACCACTCCAATCAATCCATCAGTAGGTCTCACCTACTCCAATCCATCAGTAGGCCACACCTACTCCAATCATTGCTGCCAACATGGCTCCAGGGACCCAGGTCAAATTCCAGCCTTGGGTAAATATCTGTGTGGAGTTTGCATGTTTTCCCCGTGTCTGCGTGGGTTTCCTCTGGGTGCTCCGGTTTCCTCCCACACTCCAAAGATGTGCAGGTTAGGTGGACTGGCCATGCTAAATTGTCCCTTAGTGTCCAAGGTGTGTTGGTTGGATGGATTAGCCGTGGGAAATGTGTGGGGTTACGTGATTAGGGCGGGGTTTCCTCCCACACTCTGAAAGACGAGTGGTTAGGTGCATTGGTCATGCTAAATTCTCTCTCAGTGTTCCCGAACAGGCACCAGAGTGTGGTGACTTGGGGATTTTCACAGTAACTTCACTGCAGTGTTAATGTAAGTCTACTTGTGACACTAATAAATAAATTTAAGCTAACACATTTATATCCTTTCTTAAATAAGGAGACCAAAACTGCATTCGCACCACTAATCCCCTTGACACTAAGGGAGAATTTAGCATGGCCAATGCACCTAACCTGCACATCTTTCGGACTGTGGGAGGAAACCGGAGCACCCGGAGGAAACCCACACAGACACGGGGAGAATGGGCAAACTCCACACAGACAGTGATCCAAGCCAGGAATCAAACCCAGGTCCCTGGCGCTGTGAGGCAGCAGTGCTAACCACTGTGCTACCGTGCCACCCTAACCTTAATGGGACGATGCTTAACAGTACGAGAGGATGATAGTTACAAGGTTTGAACAAAGGGAAGATTTCCGAAGCACTGGTTAATTACCTATATTTGACACACTCAATATTTCCAAGTAACTTCCACCCATTATGTTCTTGGCAGCATTGCTCCAACACTTCTCATGAATGAACCAGTGCCAAATGATCCCAGTTCCTGCTCTATAATTAGCTGGGAGGGAAGACATTTGAATGATGCAGTTTGGCTTTCCATTTCCAAGTTTCTGCCTCTCCCACGACTGTGATCACAATGACAATTTATTTAATAAGCCTTTAACATCATAAAATGTCCCAAATTGCTTCATGTGAGTGTTAGAAAATTTGTCATTGTGTCGAAGACGGTGATATTACAGAACAGATAGCCAAATGCATGGCCAAGGAGACAGTGGTAGAAAGGCAAAGAGGTGCAGGAAGAAAATTCCAGAGCCTCGGGCCTTGTTGGCTGAAAGCACAGCCACCAATTAATATTGGAGAGGTTCAAGAGACTTGAATGATATGAAGACAGGTGTCTGCGAGGGTTCTGGGGCTGGAGGAGATCACAGAATTGGGGGAGGGAAGTTGGGGGGAGTGGATATGATGCAACAGGGAGAGATTTGAAAACAAGGAGGCGCATTTTAAGATGGAGGCATTGTTTTGAGCTGCAGCTGATGTAGGGCAGTGAGGTCAAGGGTGATGGGTGAGCAGGACTTGATGTGAGGAAAGCCACAATCAGTGGGGTTTTGGAGGAGCTTAAAGTCATTGGGCTAGATTTTATTGGGAGGGATGTGGGATGGTGTCAGGGCAAGTCCAGGATCTCGCCAGCCCGCAGCGAGGCGGGGTTGGGGGGGGGAGGTGGGGAGAGGGTGGTGAGGGGGCCAAGGTGGACAGGGGATTTTGAGGGGAGGCCTCTGATGGGCACCGGGGCACCATTGAGGTGGCATCCTCCCGCTTTTGACCGGTCACCAACTAACCCGATGAAACCTGCCAGGATGGACACTTGGCATCAGCATCGTACCCCGTGGGTAAAATTCCAACAGTGGCGGGAGGAGGTTCTTAAGTGAACATTAACTGGTGATCTAGGGTTCTCAATTAGCCCAAGGGCAGGCAAGCCTCCATGACAGCTCTCCCACCACTGGTAGAATGGCAGCGGGGGTAGGGATAGGGTGAGTAAGCCCCAGGAACTGCCCCAATTTGAACCCACTCCCTCCACCTGCCAACCTGCCCCAGGGTTCCATAATGTCATCGTCCCCTTTGTGTCAGGAGTCATGCGGCAATCTGAGTGTCACAAACTGTAATTAGTAATCCGCTGCCCCATTAAACCAGCACAGTATACCAGTACCATTCTGGGATACTTTACATTATTTTGCAACAATATTCTAATGGATAAATGGCTGATTTGCTGCAAAAGTTTGGTTAGATTGTAAAGCTGCTGCCTCAGATGCAAGATTCTAAGTGAGTGCTTTAATTGGCTCATTATTTGATTCTCAGATTTAAGTACTTTAAACAAAAGGAATAGTTTAATTTGCAATTTGAGAAGTGCTGTGTTAATTTCATTTTTCATAAACAAGTGTCACAAGCACCCTGATTGAGCAAGATTTTGCATAATCTCAATCCATTGCCATGCAGGGATCTTGGGTTAGAATTGACAAGTGACATAGTTTGCATCTAATTATTGGATCAAAGCAAACAGGTAAAAATGGATCGAGGCTTTATGGATCACGTCATTGCCCCAGATCTGCCTCCATACTTTAATTCTGATTTGGTTCAGTAAGAACTTTTGGATTTTGGGAAATATTGTGACTGCCATGTTTTCCTACAAAACAAACTTGTTTTTTAAAATTTCTTTCATGGGACATGGGCGTCGCTGGCTAGGCCAGCATTTATTGCCTGAGAAGGTGGTGGTGAGTCATCTTCTTGAACTGCTGCAGTTCATGTAGGTACACCCACAGTGTCGTTCGGGAGGGAGTTCCACCATTTTGTCAAGGAATGGCAATGGTGTGTGACTTGGTGGCAAAATTGCAAGTGGTGGTGTTTCCATGTATCTACAGCCCTTACAGTAGGTGGTAGAGGTCAAGGGTTTGGTTTTGCTGTTGAAGGAGCCTTGATGAGTTGCTGCTGTGCCTTCTGTAGATGATATACACAGTGCTGCGTCAGGGGTGGAGGGACTGAATGTTGGAGTGCTGGATGGGGTGCCAATCAAGTGGGCTGTTTTGTCCTGGATGGTGTCAAGCTTCTTGAGTGTTGTTGGAGCTGCACCCATCCAGGCAAGTGGGGAGTATTCCATCACACTCCTGACTTGTGCCTTGTAGATGGTGAACAGACTTTGAGGGTTCAGGAGTTGAGATATTCTCAACAAAATTCCCAGGCTCTGAACATCTCTTGCAACTACAGCATTTATATGGCTGGCCCAGTTCAGGTCAATGGTAACCCCCAGGATATTGTTTGTGGGGGATTCAGGGAAGGTAATGCCATTGAATGTCAAGATGAGATTGTTAGATTTGTTCTTGTTGGAGATGAGAGAATGAGGTGATGTGAGAGTGACTGCGCTTGACATCAAGGCAGCATTTGACACATATGTGGCATCAAGGATACCTAGCAAAACTGGAGTCAAAGGGAATCAGGGGGGCACAAGAAAAGATGGTTGCGGTGGTTGGAGGTCAATCATCTCAGCTCCAGGATATCACTGCAGGAGTTCCTGAGGGTAGTGTCCTAGACCCAACCATCTTCAGCAGCTTCATCAGTGACCTTTCTTCCATCATAAGGTCAGAAGTGGGGATGTTCGCTAATGTTTGCACAATGTTCAGCACCATTCGTGACTCCTCAGATACTGAAGTAGTTCATGTCCAAATGTGGCAAGACCTGGACAATATCCAGCCTTGGGCTGGCAAGTGGCTGTAACATTCATGCCACACAAATGCCAGGCAATGACCATCTCCAACAAGAGAGGATCTAACCATCATCCCTTGACATTCAGTGGCATTACCATCGCTGAATCCCCCACTATCAACACCCTGGGGCTACCATTGACTAGAAATTGAACTGAACTGGCCATATAAATACTGTGGCTATCAGAGCCAACCAAAGGCTAGGAATACTGTGACAAGTAACTCACCTCCTGACCCCTCCAAAGCCTGTCCACCATCTACAAAACACAAGTGAGGAGTTTGATGGAATACTCTCCACTTTCCTGGATGACTGCAGCTCCAACAATACTCAAGAAGATTGACACCATCCAGGACAAAGCAGACCACTTGATTGCTACCCGTTCCACAAACATTCAATCCCTCCACAACTGACAATCAGTGGCAGCAGTGTTTACCATATATAAGATGCACTGCAGGAACTCACCGAGGTTCCTTAGGCAGCACCTTCCAAACCCATGACCACTACCATCTTGAAGGACAAGGGCAGCAGATACCTGGGAATATCACCACCTGGAGGTTCCCCTCCAAGATACTCACCATCCTGACTTGGAAATATATTCCTGAGCCTTCACTGCCACTGGGTCAAAATCCTGGAATTCCTTCCTTAACAGCACTGTGCGTATACCTACACCTCAGAGTTTGCAGCGGGACAAAAAGGCAGCACACCACCACCTTCGAAAGGGCAACTGGGGATGGGCAATAAATGCTGGCATGGCTAGTAATGTCCAAATCCTGTAAAATGAGTTTTAAAAAGATATCACTGCCTGGCACTTGTGTGGTTGGATTTGTTTTGATTTATTATTGTCACATGTATTAGTATACAGTGAAAAGTATTGTTTCTTGCATGGTATACAGACAAAGCATACCATTCATAGAGAAGGAAAGGAGAGAGTCCAGAATGTAGTGTTACAGTCATAGTTAGAGTGTAGAGAAAGATCAACTTAGTGCGAGGTAGGTCCATTCAAAAGTCTGTTGGCAGCAGGGAAGAAGCTGTTCTTGCGTGACCTCAGACTTTTGTATCTTTTTTCCTGACGTCTGGGGTGCGTAGGGTCCTTAATTATGCTGGCTGCTTTGCCGAGGCAGCGCAAAGTGTAGACAGTGTCGATGGATCGAAGGCTGGATTGTGTGGGCTGGATTGTGTGATGGACTCGGATTCATTATCTAGATAGCCACAAGTAGTGTGACATGAACCCAAGATCCCGGTTGAGGCCGTCCTCATGTGTGCGGAACTTGGCTATCAGTCTCTGCTCAGCGACTCTGCGCTGTTGTGTGTTGTGAAGACCGACATGTTGTGTGATTGGTGTGTCATGAAGACCGACACACGACAGCGCAGAGTCGCTGAGCAGAGACTGATAGCCAAGTTCTGCACACATGAGGACGGCCTCAACCGGGATCTTGGGTTCATGTCACGCTATCTGTAACCCCCATGACTTGCCTGGACTTGCAAAATCTCACTAACTGTCCTGTCTGGAGACAATACACATCTCTTTAACCTGTGCTTAACACTCTCTCCACTCACATTGTCTGTACCTTTAAGACTTGATTACCTGTAAAGACTCGCATTCCAACCATTATTTTGAAATTGAGATTGTGTCTTTATATGCCCTGTTTGTGAACAGAACTCCCACTCACCTGACGAAGGGGCAGCGCTCCGAAAACTAGTGGCTTTTGCTACCAAATAAACCTGTTGGACTTTAACCTGGTGTTGTGAGACTTCTTACTGTGTTTACCCCAGTCCAACGCCGGCATCTCCACATCGGAACATTTGGGCGGCACGGTAGCACAGTGGTTAGCACTGCTGCTTCACAGCTCCAGGGTCCCGGGTTCGATTCCCGGCTCGGGTCACTGTCTGTGTGGAGTTTGCACATTCTCCTCGTGTCTGCGTGGGTTTCCTCCGGGTGCTCCGGTTTCCTCCCACAGTCCAAAGATGTGTGGGTTAGGTTGATTGGCCAGGTTAAAAAAAAAAAAATTGCCCCTTAGAGTCCTGAGATGCGTAGGTTAGAGGAATTAGCGGGTAAATATGTGGGTGTAGGGCCTGGGTGGGATTGTGGTCGGTGCAGACTCGATGGGCCGAATGGCCTCCTTCTGCACTGTAGGGTTTCTATGATTTCTATGATCATCATCAGTTAATGCATATCTTTCTCAGGACTCCTCACATCCTATTAAAACATCTTTCTTTCCTATTCTTTGTAACCTTAGTGTTGTCCTGAGCTCGGAGAGGGGATCTCATAGAAAATTAGAAAATACTAACAGGATTAGACAGGGTAGATTCAGAAAGAATGTTCCCAATGGTGGGGGAGTCCAGAACTAGAGGGTCATAGTTGAGGATAAGGGGTAAACGTTTTAGAACAGAGGTGAGGAGAAATTGTTTCACCCAGAGGGTGGTGAATGTATGGAATTCACTCCCACAGAATGTCATTGAGGCCAAAATGTTGTCTGATTTCAAGAAGAAATTAGATATAGCTCTTGGGGCTAAAGGGATCAAGGAATATGGGAGGAAGGGGGGAATCAGGATATTGAATTCAATGAACAGTCATGATCAAAATGAATGGCGGAGCAGGCTCGAAGGGCCGAATGGCCTACTCCTGCTTCTAGTTTCTATGTTCCTAAGATTGTTAACTTTTAATTTCTTCCACTCTCACCAATGTAATAGCAATAAGATACATTGCTGAGGTAAGTGGAAAGTAGGTCATTCCATTTTTTTTGCCTGGCTTTTAATTCCACCTCCCCTCACACTCCCCCCCCCCTCCACACCCCCACCACCCCCCCCTCCCCCCCATTCATTCTTCGATTCCCAGAATTTCCCTTGCGACCATTCAGCCCTTCAAGTCTGTTTCACCAATCAGTAAAATCATGGCTAAACTGGATCTAAATGCTTTCTGACTCCATTTCCTAAATAGCCTCGCTCCAATTTTAAAATGTTGTCCCCTTAGAGTAGAAGGATCTAGGACACGTGCTACCACCCTTTGCTGTGTATAGCTGTGCACCACAAGAGCCACTACATATTTAGAATTGAGAAGTAAAGGTAAAGTCACCATAGTCCCAGATGATCGTGGCTAAACTGGATCTGGATACCCCACCCACCCAGCATCCATTCCCCAATTCAGGGAGCTCAGTTAGTTAAAGTTAAAGTTTTATTTATCAGTCACAAGTAGGCTTACATTCACACTGTAATGAAGTTACTGTGAAATTCCCCTAGTCGCCACACTCCGGCGCCTGTTCGGGTACACTGAGGGAGAATTTAGCACGGCCAATGCACCTAACCAGCATATCTTTGAACTATGGGAGGAAACCGGAGCACCCAGAGGAAACCCATGCAGACACAGGGAGAACGTGCAGACTCTGGACAGACAGTGACCCAAGCTGGGACTTGAACCCAGGTCCCTGGCGCTGTGAGGCAGCAATGCTAACCACTGTGCCACTCTAAGGAAAGGATGAAAAGGGAGGATGAATTACACTAGTTTTTTCACCGCTCACCTGAAATCAGCCATGCTGCAAGTTGGGATGACACTTCCAGTTATAAAAGCATTCTGATTGAAGTCAAACATGAGGTAATCTCATGTTACTTACATACAACTTTAAGACAATATGAATTACGTTCAAAATTATTTCACAAACACAACTTAAGATCAGTTTCAGCTAACATTTTACTAGCTTAGTTAGGTGGACAGCTGGTTCATGATGCAGCTGTCCACATCAACAGCATGGGTTCAATTCCCATGCCAGCTGAAGTTATACATGAAGGCCACACCTTATTGCAATCTTGCTGGAGATGTGGCAATCCTCCAGTTAAAATCACCACCAGTCAGCTCTCCTCCTCAAAGCCTGTGGTCATCTGGGACTACAGTGATTTTACCTTTACCCTTCAATTCTAAATAGGTGGTGGCTCTTATAGTGCACACCTATACACAGCAAAGGGTGGTAATACATCTCCTAGATGCTTGTAGTCTAAGGAGACAACAGTTTAAGATTGGAGGGATGCTACTTAGGGAATCGAATCAGAAACCATTTAGTCCACATACTGTATCATGGGAATCTGGAATTATTTGATTTGATTTGATTTATTATTGTCACATGATTAGTATACAGTGAAAAGTATTGTTTCTTGCACGCTATACAGACAAAGCATACTGTTCATAGAGAAGGAAAGGAGAGGGTGCAGAATGTACTCCAACAGTCATAGGTAGGGTGTAGAGAAAGATCAACTTAGTGCGAGGTAGGTCCATTCAAAAGTCTGATGGCAGCAGGGAAGAATCTGTTCTTAAGTCGGTTGGTACGTGATCTCAGACTTTTGTGTCTTTTTCCCAATGGAAGAAGGTGGAAAAGAGTATATCTGGGGTGCGTGGGGGTCCTTGATTATGCTGGCTGCTTTTCCGAGGCAGTGGGAAGTGTAGACAGAGTCAATGGTTTGTGTGATGGACTTGGCTTCGTTCACGACCCTTTGTAGTTTCTTGCAGTCTTGGGCAGAGCAGGAGCCGTACCAAGCTGTGATATAACCAGAAAGAATGCTTTCTATGGTGCATCTGTAACAGTTGATGAGAGTCGGAGCGGACATGCCAAATTTCTCCAGTCTCCTGCGAGAGTAGAGATATTTTACTCAAAAGGCTGTAGAAAATGGGTCAATTGAAAATGTCAGGATTGAAGTTGATAGATTTTTGTTAGATAAGCAGATGTCTAAATGTAGTTGAGATGCAGATCAGCTGAGATCTCATTGACTGGTGGACCAGGCTTGATGGGCTGAATGGCCTATCCCTCCTCCTTTGTCCTTACCCTTGCTAAATTAAGAACTGCTGTCGATAATGATAATGTCCAATCTTTTCTAGCCTCTGGTTTACCAAAAAATCTGGACTAGTAGGGACATCTTAAGAAGACCCCAGTCTCACTAACTGAGGAGGGTGGATAAATTGACACTGTAAGATTCAATGGTTCATTACATGTGGAAAAATACTTAGATGGGAAGCACTTTTAGATGTTTCCTAGAGACACTTACATATTCTGTAATAAACGCAAGCTTTTAAAAAAACCATCAGCAGGAGAATACTTAATTATTTTCCCTTTGTAATTGTTGAAGCGGCTAATAAATTTGCATATTTTGCAACTGTTAGTTAAGCTTGGGGATGGATGGAGGGAATAAATAGATATCCTCTCATTCCAGTCAAAGGATAAATCATTCACCTCCAGAGAGTTTATCGAGCCCTTTTAAGAGGGAGAGTGTATATTTCTGGACTGTCCCAGATGTTGGTGATTCCCTGCTGATGCTGAAAGTGTGTAAGCAGGAGGGAGGTGGAGATTCCTGATCCTTGTAGCCTTTTGTAGCAGTTTTTTTCTTTGAGGGATCGGATTCAAACACACACACACACACATGCACACACAGAGAGCAGTCACTGTCTACAGGAGGCAAAATCAGCCGAGGATAGGGAGACAGGGAAAGAGACAGAGAGGGGAAAAAAACAGTAAAGAACTGGAGCAATCTGCACCAAGATTCCCACAACGTCAAGTGAAGCACTGGACTGGCAAATCTGCAGAAAACAACACGTCTTCTCTCTCTCTCTCTCTCTGTGTTTCCTGGAGCAGCAGGGATGGTGTGACAGAAGAAGTGAAGGTACTTGAGGAAGGAAAGGATATTGAAGTGGCACGGATAATCAGTGGCGTGTGGAGCAGGAGATCCCCTTGTCTGTAAATCGAAGGAGCCGGAGAAAGGCAAAGCGAATTGGCATCAAGATTATGCAGATTAATTAACAGGGAAGGGAAGGGAAAGAGGGGCAGAGAGCCTGTTGCTTTCGATGTTGGACCTCCTTTGCACAACCAGCGATGCCCGGTTGTTTACGAGAGGATTGAGAGTTGTGCATTATCCAGGTAAGATATCAACATTTTATTTCGCTGTGGGAGCTGGAGACAGGGAACAGGGGAGGGAGGGGGGGGGGGGGGCAATCAGACTGCGCTCCTGCACCCCACACCCCCTCTCACCCCCCGTTTCACTGCTGTACTTGCCCAGGCGGAGAGTGTTGAGGTCTTGTCTGGATGGCTCACAAGATCATTCATTCATTCCCCCCCTCCACCTTCCCCCCCAATCAAGTGGGCATAAAGACAGTCATGGGGAAGGGAGGGGCGGGTGGCAGGGGGTGAGACACTTAGTGAAATGAGGTTTGTGGGGGGTCTCATTCCCCTGCTCAAACCAGCCTCTCCCCTCCCCAACCCTCTGCAATATGTTGTTCTGCTTCACCGCCGCGGAGCGAATGATTTTCAATTGTTCTCTTAATGCCACACAGTCTTCATTGAGAATATTTTTCAGATGCACCTAATTCTAAAACTTAACAGAAATGTCTGGGAAACGCGACCTCTAGGGGAGAACGCCAGCTGTGCCAGAGTTGGAAATGTTTTATTATTGTTTTTTTTGCCAAAAAAAATTAAACTCCTATTAAAATTGTGCATAATATTTTAATAACGACACCAGCACTCACTCTTCCCCACGTCCTGGTAGTGGCTTCAGGCAAGGAGTTGCTTTTTTTCTAAATGGCCTAATTGTTGTGTGAAATCTGAACCTGCAAGATGCACCCCCACGAATTTGAATCGTAGACTGACTGGTGCAAATGGGGGCCATTTGGCCCATCGTGGCCATACTGGCTCTAGGAAAGACCCAGTCAGTATCACTCCCCTGGCCCTGTCCCCATTTTCCAGCAATTCTTTCCCACTTATCCAATTCCCAAGGTCCGCTCTGCCTTTTATAAGGGGGGACATTTCCACCACCCCAACTTTGAAAAGGAAGTTTACTCATCAATTTGTTTACTCGTTAGGGGCCTAAATAAAATTTTAGTTCTATTCAGTGGCCTTCTTAGCATGTCTTAACTATTCTCGTCATTTGTACTGTGAGCATAAAACCCACCAAAAAACCCCCAATCATAATCCTTTCTATGTACTGAGCTGAGATTAGAATATTTTGGCTTGACTGGTTCGTGGTCAGATTTGCCAGCTGTGCTTACAACACACACTGAAATGTAACAGGCATGAACAGAACAGAGGCAAATACATATGCATTTGCCCCTTCTGTAATGAGTTGCATAGCCAATAATTCTGGTTATTTCTCTGAGCTCTGACAAAGGGTCATTGAAACGTTGGCTCTATTCTCTCTCCATGGATGCTGTCAGACCTGCTGAGATTTTCCAGCATTTTCTGTTTTCATTTCAGATTCCAGCATCCGCAGTATTTCACTTTTATCTTACTAGTTATTTTGTTGTTTTTGTTGCTTTGTGGGATGTGGGTATCACTGGCAAGCATAGTATTTGTCCATATTCATCATCCTTAATTGCCCTCGAGAAGGTGGTGGTGAGCTGCCTTCTTGAACCAGCCAAAACCATATGCTGTAGGTACACCCACAGTGCTCTTAGGGAGGGATGTTGATTGGGGGACATCAAGGGAGCTCCCCGCACTTAAGATCATAGAAGAAAGAAATCATAGAAACCCTACAGTGCAGAAGGAGGCCATTCGGCCCATCGAGTCTGCACCGACCACAATCCCACCCAGGCCCTACACCCACACATTTACCCGCTAATCCCTCTAACCTACGCATCTTAGGATTCTAAGGGGCAATTTTTAACCTGGCCAATCAACCTAACCCGCACATCTTTGGACTGTGGGAGGAAACCGGAGCACCCGGAGGAAACCCACGCAGACACGAGGAGAATGTGCAAACTCCACACAGACAGTGACCCGAGCCGGGAATCGAACCCAGGACCCTGGAGCTGTGAAGCAGCAGTGCTAACCACTGTGCTACCATGCCACCCTAAGATAATGTGATTTACTCACCAGGACGATTAGGGAGGAGCTCATCCAATGCACTCGGCAGGATGGGGGAAAGAGTTTGAAGTTTATTTATTAGTGCCACAAGTAGGCTTACATTAACACTGCAATGAAGTTACTGTGAAAACCCCCTAGTCGCCACACTCCGGCGCCTGTTCGGGTACAACTGAGGGAGAATTTAGCATGACCAATGCACCTAACCAGTACGTCTTTTGGACTGTGGGAGGAAACCGGAGCACCCGGAGGAAACCCACACCGACACGGGGAGAATGTGCAGACTTCGCGCAGACAATGACTCAAGCCAATAATTGAACCAGGGTCCCTGGCGCTGTGAGGCAGCAGTGCCACTGTGCCACTACCACCCTAGGGGAGCCTAATTAATAGAAAACTGTTCATCTAGTTCCAGCAGATGCACAGTTTCAGAACCTTTAACTGTGAAAGAGGCAGAAGACAATGTCATATCAAAGAAAATTCTCAGAAGAAATTAGGAAAAGCTCAGTTTAAGAACTGTACTCTGAATGATTTACTCACTACATAATGTAATCTGACACCGCTACTTATAGACTATCATTGATTCTTTCCAACAACTACTCCTGGAGTTATTTAGAGAAACCGTGGAAAGCTGGCAATATATCCCACAATAATTTCCAGCCTTGCTCAATAATGATGGTCTTAAAATACTTGCTCACAAAAGCAAACCTACGTGAGAAAAGGAAGTGTTTGATTTTGGTTGCCAGCCAGCACTTTGCATCCTGATTAATCACAGAAGCCCATGGTTTACTGAAGGCCGATTGAACTGGAAGGGCTGGATGGTAATCTGTTTGAAAGAATTGGTCCGATTAAGCAGGGCTGAGGCTAAGCTCGGTGTTGCCTAGGTCTGGATAAGATTGACTCACGCAGAATCAGCACAGCGGGAGGTCAGTCAGTCTTTGTGCCCATGCCGGAAGAAAGGGCATCCAATTAGAATCATTCCGTGGCGGCACGGTGGCACAGTGCTTAGCACTGCTGCCTCACAGCTCCAGGGACCAGGGTTCCTGGCTTCAGGTGATTGTCTGCGTGGAGTTGGCACGTTCTCCCCGTGTCTGCGTGGGTTTCTTCTGGGTGCTCTGGTTTCCTCTCACAATCCAAAGATATGAGGGTTAGGTGGGTTAGCTGTGCTAAATTGCCCCTTAGTGTCAGGGGGATTGGCAGGATAAATATGTGGGTTTACCGGATAGGGCATGGGTGGGATTGTTGTCGGTGCAGGCTCCATGGCCTCCTTCTGCACCGTAAGGATTCTATGAATTTTTTTTTAAACTGACTTTCTCCGACAGAAGCAGCCAACAGATATGAACCAACTGGACTTCTAATTCAGGCACTTTGAGTGACGAGTGGGGATAATGTAGTTTTTTTTTAAATTGAACAATTGGTAACAAAATTATTGGTGCACTCTGTGCAATTAAAGTGGCACTCCAATCAATGTAAAATGATAGTGACAGAGCAACAGAACTATTTTGACATTTTATTATCTGGACATGAAGTGTAAGTGTTACTCATACCACAGCCCATGAGTCACTGGCAGCCTGCATTGCAGACCTTCAACCATGGTCGCTAATGGACCTCCTGTATCTCCTGTCGATAGTTCAACCTGTTGGATGTGGGATGATGCTGCTGCTAACAGGAGTTGAGGGACACAGGGAGGGAGAAAGGGAAAAGAGAGAGAGGGACCCGATAGGGATGTTCCTGGAGAACAGAAAGAGATTGGACATACATAACAGAGACTCACGGAGGTAGAGATGGACACACATTTTTGTTGCTTTATGGAACGTTTCTTGAAGAAAATCCACGGATAGAAGGTTAGTGAATATTTCACAGAATAGAATTGAATCATAGAATCCCCACAGTACAACAGGAGGCCATTCGGCCCATTGGGTCTGCACTGACCACAATCCCACCCGAGCCCCACGCCCGCAACCCCACACATTCACATTGCTAATCCCCCTGACACTGGAGTCAATTTAGCATGGCCAATCAACCTAAACCGCACGTCTTTGGAGTGTGGGAGGAAACTGGAGCACCCGGAGGAAACCCACGCAGACACAGGGAGGAAGTGCAAACTCCATTCAGAGGCTGGAATTGAACCTGGGTCCCTGGCGTTGTGAGGCAGCGGTGATAACCACTGTGCCACCATGCCAGTCTATTAGTAGATTCATTAATACCTTGTTTTCATTCATTTTTGGGATGAGATAGTCACGGGCAAAGCCAGCATTTGTTGTCAATCCCCAACTGACTTTGAACAAGTGGTCAGGTGCCCCCTACAACGTGTCAGGCCATTTCAGAGGGGCAGTTAAGAGTCAACAATATTGCTAAGGGTCTGGAGTCACATGTAGGGCAGATTGGGTAAGCTTGGCAGATTCCCTTTGCTAAAGGGCATTAGTGAACCAGATGGGTTTTTGCGAAAATCCAATAGGTTCGCAATCATTATTCAAAAGACTGGCATTTTATTCCAGACTTATTAATTCATTGATTTTAAATTCCTCCATCTGCTGTGGTGGGATCTGAACACATGGGGGAATTTTCGTGTGGGATCAGGAGAACCTAGCCTGTGCATTTTTGCATCTTATGAATTGCACCCCTAACCCATGTGTGACATTGTCTGAGGATTTTACCCTTTCTCACAACAGTGTGTTTTGCCAGCCGTGTTGGTGTGTGTGAGGGGTGTGCGTGTGAATGTGGGCCAGTTAGAAGGTCTGCTTCAGTTTACCAACAGCGTAGCCTGATATACCATCAATCAAGCAAAGACCAGTTTGTATGCAAGAACAAATAGGCTTTTATTAGCAAAAGACTTGGAGCACACCCATGCCGATGAACTGGTCCAGAGATTGAGCAGGGGGTGGGGAGCAGTCACCTTTATACCTGGACCGGGGGGGAGGAGTCCCGGGCAGGGCTGGCAGGGACGTGTCCAGGCATGTCAATCACACAGGCAATAAACTAACAGTGGTTTACCACATAGCCCAGTTCCCAACATAATTCAAAGGTGCACTAAACCTCACCCCTCCATTCCACCTCATGTCCCCTCAGACCATCTCTACCACCCCATGCCCCCTCAGCTAAACCCATGCCACCTCTATACCCCTTCGCCTCCACCCATCCCATGCCACCCCACATCCCTCATGCCACCCGATATTCCCCATACCACTGTATGCCTCCTTAGAGCCCTTGTTCTACCCATGCTATCACCGTGCTCTCCCTATATCCTCCATTACCATGCACTATGTACAATCTTCATGAGCCGTGCAAAAGCATTGGGAATTATTGAAAAAAAACTTCTAACAATCCAATAAAACCAGTTATTCAAACACACTGATACTGGAAAGAAAGGTCTACTCCAGTGTAAAAGAATTGTAATCCTTTAATTGCATATTAGGTTTGTAAACAAACAAGAAATCACATCAAGGCATATTGGGTTAAAAATATTAAACATTCTTGGATCAATGGACCACCTGTGGAGCTGAAACCATTATTAGACTTTGAAACCCAGCCAAGCTTTCAAGCATAATGGCTACATAACAAAACGGCTGTCATAGTAAAAGCTACTATTGCCTGAAACTGACAGAACGGAATGATGTCCTATTTCCATTTCAAAGCAGAATGGCTGCCAATCAATGGAGGGGAACGGCGCAGATTCTTTTTTGCACTTTGTAAAACAGGGTTCTTTTGAACAGCCAGAGCCATCAGTTGATTTAAATCACAGTACAAAACATGACAGCATAGGCTTGACATGTTGCTTTTATTTTAAGAGATGTCAAAACATTTTACACCTTAACTTTCAGAATGTTCCCAACTCCTTGGGCAGCCCTTCACCATGATGGGTTTAGTGGTGGGGCAATTAATCAAGTAGGAAGGTGGCAAGTGGGACCTTCTAGCCTCCACCTCACTTAAGTGTGAGCAGGAATGACCTGAGAATGCCTTCCTGCCTCACCGCCACTGAGACCCTTAATTGAGTATTTAGAATTATAAAATCCTACAGTGCAGAAGGAGGCCATTCGGCCCATCGGGTCTGCACCGACCACAATCCCACCCAGACCCTATCCCCATAATCCCATGTATTTACCTTAGCTGGTCCCCTTGACGCTCATGGGCAATTTATCATGGCCAATCCACCTAACCCACACATCTTTGGACTGTGGGAGGAAACCAGAGCACCCGGAGGAAACCCACGCAGACACGGAGAGAATGTGCAAACTCCACACAGACAGTGACCCAACTGGGAATCGAACCCGGGTTCTTGGCGCTGTGAGGCAGCAGTGCTAACCACTGTGCCACCGTGCCACCCCAAATTAACACCCACTTGGGAGCCTAAACCTGTTGCTGCTGGTATTAACCCAATGGTGGGCAAGGGGCTTGTCATGCGGGTTTGATTGGGGTTCCTGCTTGGGGGCGGCTGGGGGCTGCCCTCACTCAAAGGCATCCAGTACCTGATTGAAGATTCTGTCACCAGGGAAGTGGCGGGGGCAGGGGAAGCTGCTGAGAGCCACTTAAAGTAAAATTAAAGTTTATTTATTAGTGTCACAAGTAGGCTTACATTAACACTGCAATGAAGTTACTGTGAAATTTCCCATCGTCGCCACACTCCGGTGCCTGTTTGGGCCGATGCACCTAACCAGCACATCTTTCAGACTTCCTGCACTTCCTGCCCTTGCTGCTCACTGCACTCCCATCTCCCCTGTGACCATCACCGTGCAAGCCCCTCCTGCCTTCCCTCAATTGTGTCCTGGGATCCAGCAATGATCCTCGGCCTTGGGTGCAGCCACCACCTCCCCACTGTCATTCAATACAGTTGCTGGCCTTTGGTTGCCTGATAGCACTTGGTGGGCAGGACCTCGGCCTGCAGGGTCCACGATCTGGGGGAAAGCCGCCCAGTTAAGTACCCGTGTGGCATTTAAAGCGGCGTGCCATCCCGAAGAGAAGCGAGGCTGGACTCCTGGTGGCTCTCCATCCGGCGGGCAAGGCCCTCCATTGAATACCTCAGCAGGTTTCTCCCTGTGGTCACTTCTTTGCATAGGGCTTCTAAACCCCCACTCACAACATGAAAATTAGGGGAGTGATGGCATACTAGTATTATCATTGGAGTAATAATCCAGAGACCCAGGGTAATGCTCTAGGGACCCAGGTTCGAATCCCATCGCAGCAGGTGGTGAAATTTGAGTTCAATTAAAGTCTGGAATTAAAAATTGATTTTTGTCAAAACCCATCCTTTAGGGAAGGAAATCTGCCGTCCTTATCTGGTCTGGCCTACATGTGACTCCATACCAACAGCAATGTGGTTGACTCTTAAATGCCCTGAGGGATGGGTAATAAATGCTGGCCCAGCCAGCGATGCCCACATCCCATGAATGAATTAAATAAAGGTGCATCGGAGAAACCAATTTTCCTGTGATCCTTGCAACCGGGGACCCCAGCCTTGGAAGAGGGGTGTACGTGTTTTGCAAACCAGCCCTTCCCAACCTGAATAAAGGCCACACAAAAATAACGTGGAATAGAGAAGGCAGCCGAAAGTTTTAGAGGCAAAGCAATTAAGTGCAACATTTGGCAGCCCGATTCCCGCTTCCATCTGGAGGCGAAAATCATTGAATCATAGAATCCCTACAGTGCAGAAGGAGGTCATTCGGCGCATCAAGCCTGCGCTGACAACAATCCTACCCAGGCCCTATCCCCCCAATCCCATGTATTTACCTGCTAATCCCCCTGACACTAAGGGGCAATTTAGCATGGACAATCCACCTAACCTGCACATCTTTGGAATGTGGGAGGAAACCGGAGCACCCGGAGGAAACACACGCAGACACGGGGAGAATGTGCAAATTCCACACAGACAGAGACCCGAGGCCGGAATTGAACCTGAGTCCCTGCGAGGCAGCAGTGCTAACTGTTGGCCCATACTGGCATTCCTGTGGGTTTCGATTTCTAGTCTAATAACATTACCATTATGCAACTGTACTCCCAACCCCCACACTCCACACAAAAGCAACGTAATAATGCATCAAGACCATCAGTTAAGGGTCACCTTGAAGAAAATGGTCATTGGTCTTTCTGGGGCAGAACGGAGGAGTTAAGTTGAATATAATCCTGAAATTGATGATCAATGTTGCCAAGAGGGCGAGATGTTTGACTGACTTGTCAGCAGCTCCTTCGTCCATAATAAATTCCCCAAAGCTGAAAACCTGATGGAACTTTCAATGCAAAGGCCGTCTGGTTGCACTTTCTTGCTCCAGGTTATATTCTTACCATTTATTCTGCGAATACCAGCAAACGCCTGAGTGGAACTGGGTCGCTAGGAATAAATTGCCTCCCTCTGGCATACACAGAAGCAAGACAGCAGGAGGTTCATACTTATTGGGCCTTGTCCATGCACCAATATTGCTGAAGTTGAAAAAGAATGCCGTTCTAAAACATTCAATGACAGTGGCAAGTTCCATGCTCAGAGTGAAGGCTGATCAGTAAGTCATATACTAGTCAGTGAAAAATCAGTTCTCGTGTGTACTTTTTTTGCCCAGTACATGGTAATCTGTTAAAGGACTTTGTGTACAAAGAAAGATTGAAAGCTTGTAGTATTGTACCCAGTTTTGGTCTCCTTATTTGAGGAAGGATGCAGCGGCATTGGAGGCAGTTCAGAGGAGGTTCACCAGATTGATTCCGGGGATGAAAGGGTAAGAGGAGGGATTAAACAATTTGGGCTTATACTCGCTGGAGTTTAGAAGGATGAGAGGGGATCTGATCGAAGTATATAACATTTTAAAAGGGATTAATAAAGTTAAACGTAGACCAAATGTATCTTCTTTTGGGGCAATCTAGAACAAGAGGTCACTGGTATAGGTTGAGAGGATTTAAGGTAGATTTAAAACTGAGAGCAGGGGAAACTACTTCTCGCAGAGGGTGGTGAATTCGTGGAACTCGCTGCCCCATAGCACGGTGGAGTCTGAATCGTTGCATGGTTTCAAGAAGGAGATAGATATATTTCTAATAAAAAAAAGAGATAAGAGGGTAGATTTGGGACCAGGAAAAGATCAGCCATGATCTGATTGAATGGCGGGGCAGGCTGAATTGCCTACTTCCATTCCTAATTACTGTGTTCCTGCAGCTTCTTTGTTATGGCAGAAAGATACAGTGGGAAGTTGATGAACACAGGGTGCATTTAATGGGTTACCACACCGTTTCAGTGAAGTTGTCACCAAACCACCTAGAAAGCCACTGAAAGCGAGTGGCCCTGTTTTCATGATTTAAAATAATTGTCATGTGATTTTGAAATTGGTAAATGTATGAAAACTAAATGTGGGAAGGGAGGTGGATTGAAGTTAGAGAGGAGGATGGCATTAGTTGAGGAGAGAATGCCTTTTTTGAGGGTCACTTGGATTTTTTGGAGATGTTAACATAGGAAGGAACACAGGAACAGGAATAGGCCATTCAGCCCATCAAGCCTGCTCCGCCAATCATAGAATCATCTTATCCCTACAGTGCAGAAAGTGTACATTCAGCCCATCAAGTCTGCAACAACAACAATCCTACCCAGGCCCTATCTCTGCAACCCCATCTATTTACCCTGCTTTCCCTCTAACCTACACATCCCAGGACACCAAGGGCAATTTAGCATGGCCAATTCACATAACCCGCACATCTTTGGACTGTGGGAGGAAACTGGAGCACCCGGAGGAAATCCACGCAGACACAGGGAGAACACGCAAACTCAGCACAGACAGTTACCTGAGGTCGTAATTGAACCTGGGTCCCTGGTGCTATGAGGCAACAATGTTAACTACTGTGCCACCGATCTTTCCTAAAGTTCATTAGTGAACCAGTTGGCTTTTACAACAATCAACAATGGTTTCATGGTCATCATTATACTTTTAATTTCAGATTTCTTTTTTAATTGAATTCAAATTTCACCATCTGCTGTGGTGGGATTTGAATCTGGGTCCCCAGAGCATTACCCTGGGTTTCTGGAATACCACGATGCCATCACCTTCCCTGAGAGAGTGGTGGAGGCAGGTTTGATTGAGGTATTCAAAGGGGAATTGGATTGTCACCTGAAACAAATGAATATGAGAGACTATGAGGATAAAACAAGAGAGTGGGATTAGGTAGAATGCACTTTCACTGAGCCAGTATAGACTCGATTGGCTGAATGGCCTTCTCCTGCACTGTAAAGATTCTGTGACTGAGCTTCTACAGCCCTTTAGGGCAGAGAATTGCAAACATTCACCACCCTCCGAGTGAAGAAATTCCACCTCACCTCAGTCTCAAATGGCCTGTTCCTTATTCTGAGACTGTGTCCCCTAATTCTAGATTCAGCAACCCAGGGAAAGTTTCTTACGTCCAGCCGCCCTACCACCCCTTGTAGAATTTTCAATGCGATCACCTCTCATTCTTCAAAACTCTAGAGAATACGGGCCCAGTTTCCTCAATCTCTCCTCAGAAGCGTCGTGTTTTTGCTTAGCACCCTGGAGGATAATCAAACTAGGGACAATGTGATCTATTACTGGCTGTTAGCCTTTTGTTTAACCTTTGCTGAAGGGCACTTGCCCTGTTCCTGACCACTGGTGGAAGAAATGGGTTTGCTGCTCACATAGTTGTTCCTAGCTATCTTATTAATGCCTGCTTCCTCACATTTATCTATTAAAAAGTCAAAATGAATTGAATCTGTAAGTATGTGTGTCACGAAGATCTATTTCAATATGTGGTCCTGATGTCTCATGCATGGCTTTCCTCCATTTGTGGCCAATTGGATGGAAAAGCTCACGACTGGGGTATGGATAATCAATGTACTCTTACTGACTGGTCCTTTAAACAAATAAGAATTTTAAATCGGAGATAAATGTAGTGCCAGTTGAAAGCGCCGACTGAAATGTTTTGCACATTCTCAACAAAAGGGCAAATTATTCCTGCAAATCATTCCTGTGTGTTTGTTAACATTTACTGAAAGGTCAATCCCCAGACTCTGGAGGGAACCTATAAATCACTCAAGATGTCCCGTGTCATCCTTGATGACTTCCATGTAAGGCTTGAGAAATATACTTAGTTATAAATTCACAATGCGTCTGTTGGGGCAACACCAAACTCATTAAGATTTCATTTCTCTTTGTTTCCAGTCCTTGAACACGGAAGCAGGTTGGCTTTCTTCGCTCAACTCAAGGAGTTTGAGTCCGTGTGGGAAATAGTTTATGTCACTCTGAGCAGCCTGTTCCCATGGATTTTCGTGAAAAATCCCAAATGTCTCTTGAGTATTGCCAGAAAGTTTGTTTACCTTCTTCCCTCCCACCCATCCCTGAATGAACAAGGAATATAGATTACATTGTGACCGTGTTTTGTTTTGGGGAGTTGGTGCGTTAAGTCAATAATTCACTTTTCACCATTCCCATTGCAAAGTACTAGAAAGTATTTAGGGCCAGTTGGTCCATGCTGGTGTTCACATTCCAGATAAGCTTCCTCCCATCCCTCTTCATTTGATTTTTGATTTGATTTGATTTATTATTGTCACGTGTATTGGGATAAATATTATTTCTTGTAAGCTATACAGACAAAACATACCATTCATAGAGTACATACTGGAGTAGGAAAGGAGAGGGTGCAGAATGTAGAGTTACAGTCATAGCTAAGGTGAAGAGAATGAACAACTTAATATAAGGTAGGTCCATTCCAATGTCTAATGGCAGCAGGGAAGAAGTCGGTTGGTACATGACCTCAGACTTTTGTATCATTTCCCCGACGGAAGAAGGTGAAAGAGAATATGTCGGAGATGCGTGGGGTCCTTGATTATGCTGGCTGCTTTTCCGAGGCAGTGGGAAATGTAGATGGAGTCAATGGATGGGAGACTGGTTCGCGTGATGGATTGGGCTACGTTCACAACCTTTTGTAGTGTCTTGTGGCCTTGGTCAGAGCAGGAGCCATGCCAAGCTGTGATACAACCAGAAAGGATGCTTTCTATGGTGCATCTGTCACCTGACCTTATCTGCATACCCTTTCTCCCTCATTTGCTTATATATCCAGCTTCCGCTTAAATACGTCAATTCGATTCACCTCCACTACTCCCAGTGGTAGCAAGTTCCACATTCTCACCATTCTCTGAGTAAAAAGGATTCTCCTGAATTCCCAATTGGATTAATTAGTTACCATCTTGTCTTCAGGAGGTCTTGTGATGCAATGCATCCCTGCCTTTGAGCCAGAAGCTCTGGGTTCAGGTCCCAGTCTAGGACTTTAAAGTTTATTTATTTATTAGTCACAAGTAAGGCTTACATTAACACTGCAATGAAATTACTGTGAAATTGCCCCAGCCCGGCGCCAGTTCGGGTCAATGTACCTAACCAGCACGTCTTTCAGAATGTGGGAGGAAACCGGAGTATCCGGAGGAAACTGAGGCAGACACGGGGGGAACGTGCAGACTCCACACAGACAGTGACTCAAGCCAGGAATTGAACCCGGGTTCCTGGCGCTGTGAAGCAGCAGTGCTAACCACTGCCCCGCCATGCTGATTTGGTAGCCAAGACATAACGCGGCCAAACAGGTTGGATGTCAACCTGCAAATGCTTCCAAAAATCCCAGTGGCAGGCAGTAAGAGTGGGAGAGATTCCTTGTCAGTGATGGAAAGAAGGTTGGAGCCTCAAAAGTCACTATCCATAGCTCTGGACTACAACATACAGGTAACAGTGCCTGTTACCACAGGAACACCAACTCCCTGAGTGAACTGTAATACACCACCACCATCTTTTTGTGGCACCAGTTCTCATTCCACCCCCTAGTGGAAATATCTCCTTGATGTGGCTATCTTATCAAACCCTTGAATGTTCCTCAGAATACAGCTGATGGATTATACCGGTTATTCCAAATCCCAGAAGAGAAACTTGAAATAACTGCCCTCAACTCTAGTAACTGTATTTACCCTACTACTTCCTCTAACCTAAGCATCATGGGACATTAAGGGGCAATGTAGCATGGCCAATGCACCTAACTCACACATCTTTGGAGTGTGGGAGGAAACCGGAGCACCCGGAGGAAACCCACGCAGACACGGGGAGAATGTGCAAACTCCACACTGACAGTGACCCTAGCCAGGAATCGAACCCAGGTCTTTGGAGCTGTGAGGCAGTAGTACTAACCACTGTGCCACCGTGCCGCCCAGTATTGTTTGATATGAGGAAAGGTTTGGAATCCAGAGAATGAGGCACTAGACGTTTTGTAATGATTTTATTAACATCTTGAACTAAGACGATGGCCGAACATCGTGGGTAGGATTCTCTGGACACCCGCACCCCCAAGACTGAAAATTCCTGCCACAGGTCAACGGACCTTTACGTGGTCCACCAAATTTTCTGTCCCGTCCGCCATGATTCCCGTGGCAGGCAGGATGGGAAAATTTTGCCCAGTATCTCTAACTTGACCAAATTCTAAACACTTTTATTTCACTACCTTCAGAGCTAACTTTCCCTGAGCATTCCACAACATCTCATACATTTTAGAATTTAAAAAAAATCCAGTAACTGTTACCATACCAGGCAGTTACCATACCACGCAGGTAAAACAAACAAATAGCTTCTCAAGACAGACTTTCTTCACAGATATGGCTTGTTGGAAGTTAAACAGTTATTCCTGCTATGGCGGAGGTCTGAAGCTATCGTTGTGAAGGTTTATCACCTCCTGATGTACAGCTTTTCCCTTCTGAGCTTCCCTTATCTGAACGAACCTCTTCAGAAGTCAAACCCAATTACCTTAAGTTTGTGACTCTATCCTTTAGAGTGTAACTGCAAAGTTCACACCTTGTCTCCTCCTTTGAACTTCTAAGACCTTATTCAAACTCTTTGGGCGTAATTTTCCTGTCCCGCCCACCACAGGAATCGTAGCGGGCGAAACAGAGACCATGCAAAGGCCCGTTGACTTTGGGTGGGATTTTCCGACCTTGGGGTGAACAGGACCGGAAAATGTGTTTGTTCCCATTGTTACCAACTTGCCTTAGGTAAACATTTGTTTGCTAGGCGCATCAACATTTCAAAATCACTCATTCCTTTAGCATAACCAATCTGTCCCTGCCTTTTGTAAATTACATTTTCCAATAGTTTTTAAAAACATATAACCAGCACAAAGCATTCCAATTTATTGGATTTCCCTGATATTTTCACGACATCACTATTTTTCCTGACACCTGGGTTTAGTCTTCTCTTTCCTGGAGAAAAAGTTGCAGCCTCTTCAATCTTTCCTGACTGGTATAATTTCTCAGTCCTGATGCCATTCCAGTAAATCATTTTTGCATCTTTGCCATTGTCTCCATGTACTTTTCATAATTGGAGGAATAGAATTGTGTTCTCCAACACAGTACTTGCTCAATACTTTCCCAAGGCCAACCCTGCCCCACGCTGTACATGACACAGGTTACATAATGTGGACCCTGAAGTTGTTTTAATTTCTGAATCTGGTGTCTTCCAGTTAGATGCGTAGCCACTGATCTGCAAGTTTCAGGCAAAGGGACAGAGTGATCCCAAAATTGTAAAAATCCCAGGATTCTGCAAAGTAAAATAAGCAGCAATTTTCACCTTACTCAGTCATCATAAACCAATGGAACAAATTTGCAAAGTGCACAATGTAAACATCAAAGTCCTGGTTTCCACCCACAGTCCGAAAGATGTGCTGGTTAGGTGCAATGGCCATGCTAAATACTCCCTCGGTGTGCCCGAACAGGCGCTGGAGCGTGGCGACTAGAGGATTTTCATAGTAACTTCATTGCAGTGTTAATGTAAGCCTACTTGTGACACTAATAAGTAAACTTAAAGCTTAATAAAATATCCCAAAGAAGTTAAGTGAAATAGTCGCTATAAGCCCTGATTGTAATGTACAGCTTATTTTTGCAAATCAACTAAATGGGCTGTGAGAGGAACCTTTATAGAATGGATATTGAATGCCTGTGTCGATCGGTTAGCCTGTAAGTGCAGACTTATTGCTCAGCAAATCCTTTCCAAGATAAGTTGATCCAAATTTACAACAGCTATTCTAACAGAATGCACACACCTCTTATTTTCACCCTTTCTCTCTCCTTTTCTCTTTGACTGTGTCTGTCTCTCTTACTCCATATCCATCTCTTTGTCTCTCTTTCTCTCTTTCTGTGCCTTTCCATTTTGTGATCCCTGGCCTTAAATAACATGCTTGTAATGAGTTCTAACATCGGACCTGACTTCAGATGACTAGACAAACCAGAAAGATTTGATCTTTAGCAAAGATAGCTCATAAATGGCAAGCGATTGAAATAAATAATGAAAAAAGGATACCTTTTTTAAATTACTTGTTTAGTAACAGCTGATGAAAATGTTGCGAGGGGCTGCTTTATTAAAAAAAATACTCATGATGTGAAACAAGGTACCTGAATTACAGCTGCAATTCCTGTTCTATGTTGAGTTGGCAAAACGCAACAGCGCAAATGAATATTGAGCATGTGGGGAATGGTAAAAGAAAAATGATATGAACCACTCTCCCTGTCAATGATTGCTGCAACAGTAACCACCACCTTATTGTTCTCTGATAAGTCCTACTGAGACCTCCTGGTCCTGATGAAATGCATCCCAGGGTACTAAAAGAGATGGCGGGAGAAATAGCAAATGCTCTAGTGGTAATTTACCAAAGTTCGCTGGATTCTGGGGTGGTTTCCGCAGATTGGAAAACAGCAAATGTGACGCCGCTGTTTAGAAAAGGAGGTAGACAAAAGGCAGGTAACTATAGGCCGGTTAGCTTAACTTCTGTAGTAGGGAAAATGCTTGAATCTATCATCAAGGAAGAAATAGCGAGACATCTGGATATAAATTGTCCCATAGGTAAGACGCAGCATGGGTTCATGAAGGGCAAGTCATGTTTGACTAATTTGGTGGAATTCTTTGAGAACATTACATGTGCAGTGGACAATGGGGAACCTGTGGATGTG
Source organism: Mustelus asterias (assembly GCF_964213995.1). Classification (NCBI taxonomy): domain Eukaryota; kingdom Metazoa; phylum Chordata; class Chondrichthyes; order Carcharhiniformes; family Triakidae; genus Mustelus; species Mustelus asterias. The sequence continues at coordinate 100,321,009 of NC_135811.1, forward strand.
GTGTATCTGGATTTCCAGAAGGCATTTGACAAGGTGCTGCACCAAAGACTGCTACATAAGATAAAGGTGCACAGTGTTACGGGTAATGTATTAGCATGGATAGAGGATTGGTTAACTAACAGAAAGCGTGGGGGTAAATGGGTGTTTTACTGGTTGGTGATCAGTGACTAGTGGTGTGCCTCAGGGATCAGTGTTGGGACTGCAATTGTTTACGATTTACATAGATGATTTGGAGTTGGGGACCAAGTGTAGTGTGTCAAAATTCGCAGATGACACTAAGATGGGTGGAAGAGCAAAGTGTGCAGAGGACGCTGAAAGTCTGCAAAGGGATATAGATAATCTAAGTGAGTTGGCGAGGGTCTGACAGATGAAGTACAATGTTGGTAAATGTGAGGTCATCCATTTTGGTAGGAATAACAGCAAAATTTGGCCCATCAAGTCTGCTCTGCCAATCAGTCATATCTGATAAGTTTCTCAACCCCATTCTCCTGCTTTTTCTCCGTAACCTTTGATCCCTTTACCAATCAAGAACCTATCTGTCTCTGTCTTAAATACACTCAATGACTTGGCCTCCACAGCCTTCTGTGGCAATGAATTCCACAAATTCACCACCCTCTGGATGAAGAAATTCCTCCTCATTTCGGTTCTAGCCTTTTTCTCTGAGGCTGTGACCTTGGATCCTGATTTCTCCTACTAATGGAAATATCTTTCCCATGTCCAATCTGGTTTACTAATGTCCTTAAGGGAAGGAAATCTGCCAAACTTACCTGGTCTGGCCTACATGTGACTCCAGAGCCACAGCAATGTGGTTGACTCTCAACTGCCCTCCAACGGCAACTAGGGATAGGCAATAAATGCTGGTCAGCCAGCGACGCCCATGTCCCACGAATGAATAAAAAAAAGTTTTTCCAGGCCTTCCAGTATTCTGTTAATTTCAATGACATCCCCCCCTTCCTTCTAAACTCCACTGAGTAGAGACCCATAGTCCTCAAACGCTCCTGAATGAAATATCCATCACCACTTGAGCACATGAGGAGATCCAGAGAGCCACATTGGATTAAACTGTCAGGTGGGAGAAGGAACCAACGATAAATGGAAGCCTTTAAAGAATGCATAATAGAGCATAATGCAGCCATATTCTGGAGTGTTCAATTGTTCTGCTTTGATTGAGTGAGTCCGTGTACAGTTATTGGTCACTGTGCTTGATTAGTTAAGCCTGGGTGTGGATTCAGAGTGAAATTAAACACACTCTAGAAAGAGCTGGAAGCCAGGGCTGAAGTATGGAGTAGATTTTTTTTAAAAAAAGTAAATAAAACCTGTTCTGCACATAGAGACTAAAGAAACCTCTGTGTGGATCTGTGTTGTAAAATATATAACATATTCCACCAGCAAAGTGAAATGCTGGCAGCAGGAGACTGAAAAAGTGAGACAATGAGCAGCGGAGAGGGAAGGAAACCCTTCGCTGAAGCCTAAATTCAGACAGAGTCGAGGACAAAGATTAATAGAAGGTGAAGAAGGTTAAATTAGTCAGGGGAGCTATATTTAGAAAATTAGATCGAGATTGCGGGGAATATGAAAGATGATCTGAAAGGCTTTCATTAATGTATTTTTGGCAAACAGGTGACCAGGGAAATGCCAGGAGCATTGAAAAATATCAAGTGACTGAAATGGATGGATATTATAAATTACTTTGCGTCAGGTTTCAGACAGAAAGCCACTGGCTGCCTTCCAATACAGGGATGAGGAATGTTGGAAACTACAAATAAGGAACAGGTTGAGAAAATTGACGAGACACTCTGCAGATGTGGCCTACATGGAAGGATCGTTCCTCAAGAGGCGAATCATGTCTGGTGGATATTTTTACAGATTTGTTGAAAATAGGGATAGTCCCCGCGCACTGGGGAAAGCTGAATAGGAGTCATTTTTTAAAAAAGGGGCATGAAAAGTTTATTAGTGTCACAAGTAGGCTTACATTGCATTGTCGAAGTTACTGTGAAAATCCCCTAGTTGCCAGACTCCGGCGCCTGTTCGGGTACACCGTGGGAAGAATTGAACATGGCCAATGCACCTAACCAGCACATCTTTTGGACAATGAGAGGAAACCAGAGCACTCGGAGAAAACCCATGCAGACACTGGGAGAACGTGCAGACTCCACACAGACAGTGATCCAAGCTGGGAATCGAACCTGAGTCCCTGACGCTGTGAGGCAGCAGTGCTAACCACTGTGCCACCGTGCTCCTGGTAATCATTGGATATTTTAAAGCACTTCACAGCCAATAAAGTACTTTTGAAATGTGATCCTAGTTGTAATGCATGAAATATGGGGAGGCGATGTGGAGGTGATGGGCTAGTGATATCATCACGGGACTATTAATCAAGAAACTCAGTTAGTGTTTTGGGGACCCGGGTTCGAATCCCGCCACAGAATTCAATAAAAAATATCTGGAATTAAGAATCTACTGATGACCATGAAACCATTGTCGATTGTCAGAAAAACCCATCTGGTTCACTAATGTCCTTTAGGGAAGGAAATCTGCTGTCCTTACCTGGTCTGGCCTACATGTGACTTCAGTGCCACAGCAATGTGGTTGACTCTCAACTGCCCTCTGAAATGGCTTAGCAGGTCACTTAGTTCAAGGGTAACTAGGGATGGGCAGTAAATGCTGGCCCAGCCAACGACACCCATGTCCCAAGAATGAATAATAAAGAAAAATGAAAGCCAATTTGCATATGGCAAACTCCCACAGATAGCAATATGATGATAATCAGATAAACTGTTGTGTGTGATGTTGATTGAGGGGTCAATATTGGCCAGGACAATGGGGATAACTCCCCTGCTCTCTTTCGAAATAGTGCTGTGGGTCGCTTACATCCAGCCCAATAGGTAGATGGGGATCCTTGGTTTAACATCTGTTGGTGGGGTACCTGAGGTGACTAGTTCTGCCCAAACTTCAGACAATACAAGACGCACAAAGCCAATGGCTCTGCATTAAAGATGTAACTTTATTTAAACCAGTGGCTGCCAGGAATTCATCAAAGGGTTAAGTAGTTCTGACATAGAGCAGCAAAACCTCTCCAGTGAATTTAAGAGAGCTTCATGTTTTTAGGTGTCCAGATCACCAACAACCTGTCCTGGTCCCCCCATTCCGACACTATAGTTAAGAAAGCCCACCAACGCCTCTACTTTCCCAAAAGACTAAGGAAATTTGGCATGTCAGCTACGACTCTCACCAACTTTTACAGAAAGCATTCTTACAGAAAGCATAGAAAACATTCTTTCTGGTTATATCACAGCTTGGTATGGCTCCTGCTCTGCCCAAGACTGCAAGGAACTACAAAAGCTCGTGAATGTAGCCCAATCCATCACGCAAACCAGCCTCCTATCCATTGACTCTGTCTACACTTCCCGCTGCCTCGGCAAAGCAGCCAGCATAATTAAGGACCTCACACACCCCGGTCATTTTCACTTCCAACTTGTTCCGTCGGGAAAAAGATACAAAAGTCTGAGGTCACGTACCAACTGACTCAAGAACAGCGTCTTCCCCGGTGCTGTCAGACTTTTGAATGGACTTACCTTGCATTAAGTTGATCTTTCTCTACACCCCAGCTATGACTGTAACGCTACATTCTGCACTCTCTCGTTTCCTTCTCTATGAACGGTATGCTTTGTTTGTATACTTTTGTTAATGTATGTTATGTATGTTAATACATGTGACAATGATAAATCAAATCAACTCAAATCAAATATACAATCAAAAATAGATCAATTATAGTTTTTTCTTATCAATCATTCCCGCCTTTCAGTAAATTTAAATAAATCATCTTCAGGATACACAAATCAACAGTAATATCTGTCAAATACTTTAGCCAATCGCATTCCACTCCTCAGCTTAAAGGTACTTTATTAGTCTGTGAAATCCAGAAGCTGACTCCTGTTTTGTCTGACCCCTTTCCCCAGTTGCCTAGTAACCTAAGACACTCAGTCCTGAGTTCAAATAATAGCTGTTGCGGATTCCCTTAAAGGTCACTGTCTAACCACTCTAACTCGTGACACCACATCTGGGCACCAGCCCATCTTGTCCGGACAGTGAATAAACCCTATTCATGAAATATGATTAAGTTTTCTAAATGTTCTCCCATCTGAAACTTTACTGATAAAACTTACAGATTTCCAAGGCCCAAATATTCTCCCAAAATATGGATTTGCCCTAATGACTTTGACCATGGTGCCTTGCGGTAAAATGTTTTTTGACTAAAGTGAGCAATATTCCTTAAAAATCAATAATGATACATTCACTATATCAGCATATGTGTTTTACAATCATAATAACTCGTTTGAATCAATTACTGCATCTCATACGTATAAATTGCTTCTTGTTAGTTCATAAACTTATTTTAAAAGTCATTCAACTGAATGCTGCTGGTTCTGTCAGTGCCTTAATGTCTACCGGTTTTAAAAGCTTACCACCCCATTTGGGGTTCAACTTACAACATCTCATCTGAAAGTTGGCACCTCTGACAATGCAGCGCTCCCTCAGTACTGCACTGAAGTGTCAGCCTAGATTTACTCAAATGCATTTGATTGACAGCTTTAAAAAAGAAAGTTACTTTAAATTTGCATACGCATTGTACATTTTTTTTAAATCAAGCTGTCATCCTCAAATCTGAAGCCTCCAAAACAAGATAATCTAAATTAGCTTCATAGATAGGACAACGGAAAAAAAACACCACAGAAGAAATATGATTTATTTTGCTGTTTTACGTGAATATGGTTGGGAATATCAGTTGCTGGAGACTGGAATCATTTTCTATTTTCTGCATCAAATATCACACTGAGCAGTTCAAGATCAATTATGACATACATAAGAAAATAAAATTGCACTTACTTTGTTACAATTTGCTAAAGAAAGCCCTCACTACACTAGTCTTCATAGCAACTTCCTCACATCAACCATTATTGGCTGAAACTATTGATTTAATACTAGTTTGTGTGTGGGGTTTTCCACCGTGGGTCCGTAAATATAAAATCTATTGTGGACTTTAAAAAAAATTCATTCATGGGACAAGGGCTGGCCAGCATCCCTTGAACTGAATGCACCGACAACAATCCCACCCAGGCCCTCTCCCTGTATCCCCACATATTTACCTTACTGAACCCCCTGACACTAAGGGGCAATTTAGCATGGCTCTGGGGTCAGACCAGGTAAGGAGGGCAGATTTCCCTAAAGGACATTAGTGATCCAGATGGGGTTTTCCGACAATCAACAATGGTTTCATGGACATCAGTAGATTCTTAATTCCAGATTATTTTTTAATTGAATTCAAATTCCACCATTTGCTGTGGCGGGATTCGAACCCAGGTCTCCAGAACATTAGCTGAGTTTCTGGATTAATAGTCTGGTGATAAAACCATTAGGCCATCGCCTCCCCTGGGTTTAAGGAGAGATTATTTTTGATATTATTAACAACAATATGCTGTTGGGACAGTAGTGGCATAGCAACAGAGAATGACATTGTCAACGTGGCAACCACATCCCCTACATAACAATCTCTCCCCGATATTCTGATCCTGTATCCTCTCCATTACAAGAATCACTTACTTCCTTCCACCTGACAACTTCACTGGTCTCTGTCCTGCCTCAATTAGTCTGCTGCTGATCTGCTTATCTATGCATTTCCTACCTCGAGACCCTATTCTAGTGATTTCCTGACTAGCCTCCCACCCTCCTTCAACGTGAGCTCACGTGAATCTCTGACGCTGTAACTCGCCCTGAGTTCTGCTCACCCATTACCGCTGTGCTTATCGATTGGCTCCCAGTCTGGCAACACCATGGTTTCAAAATTCTCATCTTCGTTTTCTAAACTCTCTATGGCCTCACTTGGCTCGTGGGATGGCACAGTGGCACAGTGGTTAGCTCTGCTGCCTCACAGCGCCAGGGACCCGGGTTCAATTCCTGGCTTGGGTCACTGTCTGCACGTCCTCCCCGTGTCTGCGTGGGTTTCCTCCGGGTGCTTTGGTTTTCTCCCACCGTCCAAAGATGTGCGGCTTAGGTTGATTATCCATGCTAAATTGCCCCTTAGTGTCAGGGGGTTCAGTAAGGTAAATATGTGGGGATACAGGGAGAGGGCCTGGGTGGGATTGTTGTCGGTGCAGACTCGATGGGCCGAATGGCCTCCATCTGCACTGTAGGGATTCTATGTTCTGTGCCACTCCTCTGGCCCTACAACACTTCAAGCTATCTGTGCTGCTCCAACTCTGGCCCTTTGCACATCGCTGATAATCATTGTGCCATATGGTGGGCATAATGGTAATGTCACCTGACTGGTAATCCAAAGGCTCATGCTAATGCGCTGGGGACATGAGTTCAAATCCCACCATAGTGGCTGGTGAAATTTAAATCTAGAATATAAAGTTAGTTTAAGTAATGGTGACCAATAAACTATCACTGATTATTGTAATAGCCCATTTAATTCAGTAATCTCCCACCTGTACCTTGTCTGGCCTATAGATGACTCCAAATCCACAGAAATGTGGTTGACTCTTAATTGCCCTCTGAAATGGCCCAGCATGCAAGCTGCTCAGTTCAAGGGCAATTAAGGATGGGTAACAAATGTTGGCCTTGCAATGAAGAATAAAGAAAACAAAAGGGCCTTCAACTATCTAGGTGTTAAGTTCTGTAATTCTGTCCCTAAAACTCTCAGCCTCTGTCTTCTCCTCAAGACGTTCTACCTCTTTGACTGTGCTTTTGGGTGTCTGGAATAGCACAAGGGCCACAGGTAAAGCTCACAAATAGCTTCCAAACAAATAAACCTGTCAGGAAAGACTGAGTAGGCTGGGGACTCTTTACTGTGGAACAGAGAAGGCTGAGGGTTGAGTTATAAAAGGGATTAAAAGGTAAGGAAGGTGGATTGCAACTTTTCACCCCATTGGTGGACGGGTTGCGAAGGGGAAGGGCAGGCAACATGATTCTGGAAGTGATGTCTGGAATCTTTAAGCTGCTACGCCACATTGCCAGTAGTGCGAAAATGAGTTCTACCCAGTGGGCGATGAAAGGATGACTTCTCGTTCCCATGGACATTTTGCCTGCGTCAGAAGGGCTTGCCACTCGTGTCGAAACTTGTCACCCCGACACTTGTGACTTAAATTGGCTGTAAAGCACTTTCAGACATCCAGAAGTCCTGAAAAGCACTATGCAAATGAAAGTCTTCCTTAGTAGTTCAAATGATCTGGTTATTCAATTTTAGGGGCAGCACGGTAGCACAGTGGTTAGCACTGCTGTCTCACAGCGCCAGGGACCTGGGTTTGATTCCCGGCTTGGGTCACTGTCTGTGTGGCATCTGCACATTCTCCCCATGTCTGCGTGGGTTTCCTCCGGGTGCTCCAGTTTCCTCCCACAGTGCGAAAGACGTGCTGGTTAGGTACATTGACCCGAACAGGCATCGGAGTGTGGCGACTAGGGGAATTTCACAGTAACTTCATTGTAGTGTTTATGTAAGACTTACTTGTGACTAATATATAAACTTAACTTAACTTAACAGCCCTGTGGGCAGTGGCCGCTTTCAGAGTAACAACGCTGCCAGTGCTCCAGGAATGAAACCCCATCCCCTTCCCCCCCACTCTCCCAATCTTTCCCAAGACTTACTCAATCTTCAAGGGCGCCTCTACATTGAGATCTCCTTTCCCTGGTGTGGCAATCTGGGGCGGCATTGTAGCACAAAGGTTAGCACTGCTGCCTCACAGTGCCAGGAACCCAGGTTCGATTCCCAGCTTGGTCACTGTTCTCCCCGTGTCTGCGTGGGTTTCCTCTGGGTGCTCCGGTTTCCTCCCAGTGTCGGAAAGATGTGTTGGTTAGGTGCATTGGCCGTGCTAAATTCTCCCTCAGTGTACCCAAACAGGCGCCAGAGTGTGACGACTAGGGGATTTTCACAGTAACTTCATTGCAGTGTTAATGTAAGCCTACTTGTGACACTAATAAATACACTTAAATTTAAATTTAAAATAATGACCACTCCTATCTGCAAGGCTGCCAGACCTCTGATTGGGGGCTCTTATTGTCTGCAATACACCACTGTGGAGCATAAACACCAGCATAGACCAGTTCGGTTCAATGGATTACTTTAGTGCTGTAAATGATCTATAAACTATATTATAAAGTAGCACTGGTGCGCTGTTTGCAACTTTAGATTCTTCACTCAGGAAGTCCTTCCACCTAGATCAGCTGTATTTATTATGAAATGTACCAACATCAATAGAGGATATTAAAAGGATATTAAAAAAATTAAATTCTTAGACACTCTTTGGGCCGAGTTTTCACTAAGTTGGGAATACTCCACTGACCTTTAAAAGAGGGCAGGACCAGGATGAGAAAGTCGCACCCGCACTTTCAATGGATTCAATGTTTTGCTTGAAGGGGAAAAGCGCCGGGGCATTACTCACACATGTGGGGAACCTGAACTTTGCAGGTGGCAGTCATGATGTGATGGAATAGACGTAAACGCTCTTGAATGGCGTGTAAGGCCTGTGCAACTGTCAAAATCTGAGGATTTTTAAAAAGTGCCCCACTCTTTAAACTTAAAACCTGCTGCCGCTGTTAGTAAGAATTTAAAAAAGACCGCTGCTGGATTGTTTTGATTAACAGGAATAGTAAAAAAAAAGGTAGCATCTGGTCATGCAGTTTTGACAATTATTTGTTGATATTTGATATGTGGGGTTACGGAGACAAGGCCTGGGTGAGATTGTTGTTCGGTGCAGGCTCGGTGGGCTGAATGGCCTCCTTCTGTACCATAGGGGTTCTATGATTCTATGATTTCCCAAGAGTTATCATAATTATATAATTATGAATGTTTGTCTGAGTTTCAAAGGCTTCAGTTATCACAGAAGGGGTCCTGAGTTCACAGTTTAAGGAGGTTATTAAAGGATTATCTCTCTTTGATGCGGGGTCTGAATGGAAATGTCATTGTACGAGAGGTTAACTGCTTGAAATTGTACAGCTTTGTATGGATTTTATGAATGGGAGATTTTTCACAATCAAGTGTGCAGGAGCGAGAGTTGCATTCGATTGTTAGAAGTTTAATTTTTGTTAACTGCACATGGCTTCCAAGGTCTGCCCATGGTAGATATTGGGTGAGTGGCCTCGGAGGTGGCATGGAGAGTATGAGGGGGCATAGGGACTGTATGTGGGCATGAGTCAGCATTGAGCTTGCATGGAGGCTATGAGGGGCTGTGAAGGATGTAAGGAGTGAGGGCTAGAGAGCTCAAAAGCTGCTGATTAAATGAGGATAAAGTCTGGGAGGACTAAGGCGGGTTTTCTAACCAGCCTACCTTGGCATTCCCCTGTCCCTGTGGTCACCTGTGATTTGCTTCCAGGATTATTGGGATTAACTCTATCCCATGCATGGATCCTCTTCCCACCTTTCTCCCACCTTTCCCAATGCCGAGTGATTCAGGGGCCTTTTCTCCAGGGCAGCTTTGTCCAATCGGGAAATTTCCTGACTTCACTATCTCAGTAGCTAAGATATTGTCTTCTGCATTGAAAAGGATTTGTGTGAGAAAATCCCCTCTTGCTTTTAGGAACTGGGAGAATCACTTCAAAAGCAGGTGACAGACAAATAACTGTAGGGATTATTTATGACTTTCACACCTCCCACACTGAGTGTTTGTGTAAGTAAGATCGGAAATACAGGATTCACCATCTTTCATTTTCTTTAATGAATCGCTCATACATATATTAAATAAACAGCACAACTAAACCTGTCTTTAGAGCTTTCATGTGTCCATTTGACCAAATTGGCAATCAGTGAAAGTCTGTCGAGTCTTTTGACACCTTTCCAATAGACTAGGACCTATGTGTCTGAGCTGACTGCAGTAAAAACCTCATATTCACCGGAATTCTACCGCCCCACCCGTCGTGGAATCGGAGCGGGCGAGGAGTGGACAGTGGAATGTCTGTTGACTTCGGGCGGGAATTTCCAGTCTTGCTTGAGCAAGGCCGGAAAATCCTGCCTAATTGTGTTAGTTCTTGTATTTTTTGGGATGGGGGGAATTTGGATAAGATCCATTGTCAGACCAGGGATCATAATGTGCCCAGTCCTTTTGAGCTAGGCAGCACACAAACCCCATAGAATCATAGAATCGCTACAATGCAGAAAGTTTATTTCTTTCTTAGTGTCACAAGTACCCTTACATTAACACTGCAGTGAAGTTACTGTGAAATTCCCCGAGTCACCACAATCCGGCACCTGTTCGGGTCAATGCACCCTAACCAGCACGGCTTTCACACTGTGGGAGGAAACCGGAGCACCCGGAGGAAACCCACGCAGACACGGGGAGAATGTGCAAACTCCACACAGACAGTGACCCAAGCCAGGAAACGAACCTGGCTCCCTGGCGCTGTGAGGCAGCAGTGCCAGCCACTGTGCCATCGTGCCGTCTTATCTCAGGATTGTACCAGCCTGTCCTCAGATTCCACGTTGAGCAACCCGAGATTTCGTCCTTGGTTAACAGCTGCCTCTCTGACAAATAGGCCTGAATTTTACTGCTCACCGAACGGCATTCTCCGTTGGTCTCGGGCGGGATCTTACGAACCTCGGGCGGGCGAGGCGGTAAAAGTCCGGCAATAATGTCTGCCAACGTTCCTTTATACTCCCGTTTCTCAGTCTGCAGTTTATGGTTTGCTGCTGTTGATATTTAAATTCGATTTTTTTGTTGTTGTTTAGAACACAAAATGCCAGTGCTGATTTTTAGTCGGACTTTCAGGAAGGCAAGTCCGTCTGCTCACAGTAACAAAATTAATTTGTCAGCCCTGTAGGAAAACAAGGCAATGCAAATAAAAATAAACATTCAACAAACAACTGGAGGGCACGAGGATTAAGCTGAGTCTTTAATGGAGATTCCAAGTCATAACTAACATTAGAGAGTAATTAGTAATTCTGAAAATTATCAGAAGATTATTGGCGCTGTGACCCTATTTCTGAAAGCTGGTCATTGACGTAATAATACTCTATCTTCCTCTTGCAGTTCAGATAACTATTTTCCTCACTGTATTAAATTTGAAACAAGCAGTTAATGGGCAGAAGATTGATAAGAAGCTTCAGCAGACATTTTGTTCCTTTGTACAATTGCTCGCACTTCTGCTGTCAAACGCACTCAAAGTTGTTGGAATTTTGTTGGCTTGCTAAGGAAAGAAGGAAAAGAGAGAAATCTTTCATTACCACCATCCCAAAGTGTTTTACAGCCAATGAGGTATTTTTGAAGTGTATAGTCACTGGCGTAATGTCGGAAAAATGCAGCCAATTTGCACACACGCTCCCACTGAACATGCAATGTGCTAATGACCACACAATCTGTTTTGGTGATGTTGATGGAAGGATAAATATTGTCCAGGACATTTGATTTGATTTGATTTATTATTGTCACATCATCTCAGAGCGGCACGGTGGCAAAGTGGGTTAGCACTGCTGCCTCACAGCGCCAGGGACCTGGGTTTGATTCCGGGCTTGGGTCACCGTCTGTGTGGAGTCTGCACATTCTCCCCGTGTCTGCGTGGGTTTCCTCCGGGTGCTCTGGTTTCCTCCCACAGTCCGAAAGATGTGCTGGTTAGGTGCATTGGCCATGCTAAATTCTCCCTCAGTGTACCCGAACAGGTGCCGGAGTGTGGCGACTAGGGGATTTTCACAGTAACTTCATTGCTGTGTTAATGTAAGCCTACTTGTGACTAATAACTAAACTTTACTTTACATTGGAATACAGTGAAAAGTATTATTTCTTGCGCCTATACAGACAAAACATACTGTTCATAGAGTACATAGGGGAGGAGGAAAGGAGAGGGTGCAGAATGTAGTCTTACTAGGTTGTAGAGGAAGATAAGCTTAATATATAGCAGGTCCATTCAAAAGTCTGATGGCAGGAAGGAAGAAGCTGTTCTTGAGTCGGTTGGTACTGTGTTTTCAGACTTTTGTATCTTTTTCCCGACGGAAGAAGATGGAAGAGAGTCTGTCTGGAGTGAGTGGGGTCCTTGATTATGCCGACTGTTTTTCTGAGGCAGTGGGAAGTGGAGACAGAGTCATTGGATAGGAGGCTAGTTTGCCTGATGAACTGGACTATATTCACAACCCTTTGTAGTTTCTTGTGGTCTTGGTCAGACCAGGAGCCATACCAAGCTGCGATACATCCGGAAAGGATGCTTTCTATGCTGCATCTGTAAAAATTGATGAGAGTCGAATTTCCTTAGCTTCCTGAGAAGGTAGAGGTGTTGGTGGATTCCACTCATCATCTTCAAGATAGCGCTATGGGACCCTTTATGTCTACTTGAGAGGACATATGGGCCCTCAGGCTTCAGTAATGTCTCAGCTGAATGACTCCCTCAGCACTGCACTGGAGAAAAACGCCTTGATTTTTGTACTCAAATCCTTCAACTCAAGAGACAAGAATGCTACCAACTGATCTGTGGCTGACACTCAAAAGCAAATAACCAGCAAGGGGGCCTAGGAATGTATCAATAAAAATTGAAATTGAAGTCCAATGTAGAATTGCTATTAGCATTATTATGCTTTGGAATTAAGCCGTTTAAAAATGAACATGAGTTGGACAACATGGTGCCACGGTGGTTAGCATTGTTGCCTCACAGCGCCAGGAACCCGGGTTCAATTCTGGCCTTGGGAGACTGTGTGTGTGGAGTCTGCACATTCCCCCTGTGTCCCCGTGAGTTTCCCCGGGTGTTCCAGTTTCCTCCCACACTCCAAAGATGCGTGTTAGGTGGATAGGCCATGTTAGATTGCCCCTTTGTGTCAGGGTGACCAGCAGGGTAAATACATGGGGTTACAGGGATAGGGCCTGGGTGGGATTGTTGTCAGTGCAGACTCGATGGGCTGACTGGCCTCCTTCTGCACCGTAAGGATTCCATGAGTGGCTAATGCAATTTACAGAAATTTGTTGGCCACTATGTGGGTGGTGGCAGTGACTTATCCAGGGCAGTTGTGAAGGCTTCTACAGTGCTAGCATGGTGCTAAGGGATAGTTTGGATGTGGGGTATAACAGAATAGGCTATGGATGAATGCCTTATCAAAGTTTCTGTTATTTATTCAAAAGTAATAGGAAACTATTTCCTTTGAAAATCAAAGAGAACAGTGTCCACATGGATTGACCAGTGTGCAGCACTGGCTGGAGTTATAATCTACCCCTTGATTTCTGTATTACACGATATAAAGTTTTGCTGTCGATGGCTGGAAGGAATATTGTTTTCCAGCGTATGTTCTAAAGGCAATATTTTGTGTAATATAGCCACGATATGAAGCATCAAATTCAACTAAGAAAAAGAAATGGCCTGGAACTGCATTCTGAATTCTGTTCAAGTGTACAATCTCTTAGCCAAAACTTTATGGTCACACCTACAAATCCCATAGAAACTTATGAAATTCTAACAGGATCAGACAGGGTAGATTCAGAAAGAATGTTCCCAATGATGGGGGAGTCCAGATCTAGGGGTCATAGTTTGAGGATAAGGGGTAAACCTTTTAGGACTGAGAGAGAAGAATTTCTTCACCCAGAGGGTGTGGAATTCACCACCACAGAAAGCAGTTGAGGCCAAAACGTTGTGTGATTTCAAGAAGAAATTAGATATAGCTCTTGGGGCTAAAGGGATCAAGGGATATGGGGGGAAGGTGGGATCAGGATACTCAATTTGATGATCAGCCATGATCAAAATGAATGGCGGAGCAGGCTCAAAGGGCCGAATGGCCTCCTCCTGCTTCTAGTTTCTACGAACGCCCCGTGAATTGGTCGCTTTGACTATTTTCTGGTTTTGGTCTTGCCTCCTGCCAGAAGTGCAAAGTTAAACTATTTCCTTCCCAGGATAAGAGTAAGAGGGGGAGGGGGGAAATGAATCACCAGTGAGATGTTTAGGGCAGCATTTCCCGGCTGTCTTTTATTTCCAGAACTTTACCTTGAGAAGTTAGAAACCAAGTCACTAGGGGTAGGAATGAAAAACTGGAAGGAGGGAAATAATTATTAGACAATAAGTGGGGGAAATGCGGAGTTTTTGAAAGTAAGGGGGATGCTCCCATCCTGCTCATGGTGATAGCATTGGCCAAGTACTGGGATCAGAAATCAGCTCTGTCAGTATCATATTGCGCCACTAGTTACATAATTATTTTGAATCATTTAACATGTGCTGGACACGATAAGAATCCATTGCAATTACATAAAGTTAAAAACGTTAAAGTTCATTTATTAGTCACAAGTAGACTTACATTAACACTGCAATGAAGTCACTGTGAAAATCCCCTAGTCGCCACACTCCGGCACCTGTTCGGGTACACTGAGGGAGAATTTAGCACGGCCAATTCACCTAACCTGCACATCTATGGACTGTGGGAGGAAACCGGAGCACCCGGAGGAAACCCACGCAGACACGGGGAGAACGTGCCGACCCCACACGGACAATGACCCAAGCAGGGAATCGAACCCAGGTCCCTGGCGCGCTGTGAGGCAGCAGTGCTAACCACTGTGCCACCGTGCCACATGTATGTGCCTTAACCCGAGCCTCAGAAGAGGACCCGCATTAGCATAAAGGCAAAATAGTGCTGATGGTGGAATCCGAAACAAAAACAGAAAATGGTGGAAAATCTCAACAGCTCTGACAGCATCTGTGGAGAGAGAGAATAGGGCCGATGTTTTCAGTCTGGATCGCCCTTGGGTCATTCTGACTCCAAACATTGGCTTTATTCTCTCTCCACAGATGCTGTCAGACCTGCTGAGATCTGTGTTAGCATTTCCATTCTCCACACCAGCTGAGCTCTTGATCTTTGAGTAGCTTGACCTGTGAGTGCCGATTTATGAACATCCATGTGCTTTTGATTACTACCTGCCGAAAACGTCATTGAGTTTATCTATACTCACTTTGGAACTTTAAAAGTATGAGGTTTAGTGGCATTTCCAGTACACCTTTCATGACGAGGTGCAAGTCAGGAGTGTGACGGAATACTCTCTACTTACCTGGATGAGTGCAGCTCCAACAACACTCAAGAAACCCGACACCATCCAGGACAAAGCAGCCCCCTTGATTGCTACCCCTTCCACAAACATTCAATCCCCCCACCACCGATGAACAGTGATGTGGAGATGCCGGCATTGGACCGGGGTGGGCACAGTAAGAAGTGTCACAACACCCCCAGGTTAAAGTCCAACAGATTTATTTAGTAGCACAAGCTTTCGGAGTGCTGCTCCTTCATCAGGTCACTCACCTGCTGAAGGGGCAGTGCTCCGAAAGCTTGTGCTACCAAAGAAACCTGTTGAACTTTAACCTGGTGTTGTGACACTTCTTACAGTACCGATGAACGGTGGCAGCCGCGTGTACCATCTACAAGATGCACGACAGGAACTCACCACGGATCCTTAGGCAGCACCTTCCAATGACCACTACCATCTGGAAGAACAATGGCAGCACCACCCCCTGCAAGTTCCCCTCCAAGTCACTCACCATCCTGACTTGGAAATATATCACCGTTCCTTCACTGTCGCTGGATCAAAATCCTGGAAGTTCCCTCCCTAACAGCACTGTGGGTGTACCTACACCTCTGGGATTGCCATTGAAGAAGGCAGCTCACCACCACCTTCTCAAGGGCAACTAGAGCAATGAATGCTGGTCTAGCCAGTGATGCCCATACCCTGTAAATATTTTTTTTTAATGACCTCAGGATATCCCAAGAGCAATGCATAACCAATTAAATCCTTTTGAAGTGTAGTCAATGTTGGAATGTAGTAATCATGTTCACTCATTTGGACATAAATATTGACCAAAACAGGGGGCGAGCCCTGTTCTTATTTGAATGTTGTCAGGGGATCTTATATATCCACCTGAAAGAGTAAGCAGGACCTTGGTTTAATATTTCACTTGAAAAAAAACCACACCTCTAACAGTGCGGGACATCCCCAGTACCTCCAGGCACCCCCAGACATGGGCAGAGCAGTGGCACAGTGGGTTTGCAGTGCTGCCTTACAGTGCCAGGGACCCGAGTTTATTCCCAGCTTCGGTCACTGTCTGTACGGAGTCTGCACATTCTCCCCGTGTCTCCATGGGTTTCCTCTGGGTGCTCCGGTTTCCTCCCGCAGTCCGAAAGACATGCTGGTTAGGTGCATTGGTCATGCTAAATTCTCCCTCAGTGTACCCAAACAGGCGCCGGAGTGTGGCGATGAGGGGAGTTTCACAGTAACTTCATAGAAACATAGAAGATAGGAGTAGGAGGAGGCCATTTGGCCCTACAAGCCTGCTCCGCTCTTCATCACGATCATGGCTGATCGTCCAACTTCATTGTGGTGTTAATATTTGCGACACTAATAAATAAGCAGTACTGCGCTGGGAATGTCAGCCTTGATTTTGTGTTCACATCTGTGGAATGGGATTTAAACCCACGATCTTATGACTTGGAGACAAGAATGCTGTCAATGAGCAACAGATGGCATCAGAGATAGAAGTTGTATCCTCTCAACTCCCCAGTCTCCCCCATCTCTACAATCCAATACCAGGCTAACTGCCCCATCTTGTCAGGAGTGATAAGGTTTGTCTTTACTGTTGTTTGTCCTCCAGGTTCCTGTTGCAGGTTTGAAAACAGTTAGGATCAAGCTGAAGGTCTGTCCGAAATCTGTACAGGTGATCCCTTGTCGCACCGAAAGAGGCAAAGCTAATGTTTACAATCTTAATGGTTCTGCCCATGGGGAGTCATTGTGTTTACAGTATCAGATTGGAACAGCTGTTCATCCTTCAGTACCACCATTTCAGAGCTAAATTTCATTTGTCTGCCACTTTACTCAATGTACTTTCACTTGCTAATGTAAATGTGATTTCCCATTACATTTGATTCTTTCCCAGAGTCAACCACTTGTATGTGTTCAGCAAAATGGCTTTTGCAGGGTTGCCAATAAACCAGGATTACCCTGGATTCTGCAGGAATTAAAGATTAATCTACCAGACACTGCGGCAAGGAAGCCAAGAAGCTAAAGCCATGGGGCAATAAAAAGTAATGTGCTTTTAAACAAACGCGCTCAAAGAAAATTCTTTACCAGTTATAAAAATATGGACGAGAGAGGTTTGGTTGACAATCAAGACATTCAGTCGGATAATAAAGACTGTTCCGCTCTACTGTCGGTGTGGAAAGGCTAAATGCCACATATGTGGGAGGGTTGGGTGACCAATCACAGGGGTTTGTGGGGCAGATAAAAGCAGACATTCATGAGATGTCACGGTGGCGCAGTGGTTAGCACTGCTAGCTCGCAACCCCAGGGACCCAGGTTCAATTCCGGCCTTGGGTGATGTAATAAGTCTTCGGAGGCAGAAGTCCCTTCACCAAAATCCCTTTATTTACTATTCTAACAGCAGTACACAGAGTGCTATCAGTCAGCAGTCTACCTTCGGGAGTGCCAGAGGAACTGACACTCCCGGTTAAATACAAGGAAAAGACTCCCTGATTGACCCATCAATTGACTCCTTAATCAGGGAGTTCATATTCCAATAGGCCAACCTCAATAGCCTGATTAAAGTCTTTGCAGGTGACTGTGTGGAGTTTTCACGTTCTCCCCGTGCCTGTATGGGTTTCCTCCAGAGGCTCTATCCAAAGATGCGTGCGTTAGGATGATTGGTCATGCTAAATTGCCCCTTAGTGTCCCAAGATGTGTAGTTTAGTGGGGTTTTGGGGTGGGCCTGTGTAAGATGCTCTGTCGGAGAGTTGGTGCAGACTCAATGGACCAAATGGCCTCCCTCTGCACTGTACGGATTCTATGACCTCGAGGAAATGTCCAAGCAGAATTAACAACCTTAAGTCTTTAATTTGAACCTTACAGATAATTTTACTGTCAAATAACGTCAAACAGATTTTGTTTATAACTCTTGCTTCAAAATAAATGGATGAGCTGAGATCTATAACCAAGTGAAGCTTGGAAAAGATTGAAACTGAAAGGTAGTTGCTCTCTCTGATGTGTGTTGTATCTGTCATGGCTTTCCTCATCATCTATTCTGAGAGTATTACTTTCTGGAGGTATCAAGTATGTCTACAGAAAAATTGCTCCATTAGTCTAAAGTTGATGTGAACATACAGCCCTTTCCCCCACTTACATATAACTAGGGTAGATTTGTGATCTTTCTATTTCCTGTTGTCAGCTCTGGAGTTAGTAGCATATTCATTATGGAAACAGAAGCTATAGCTTTGGGAGTAGACCTCCTGGACCATCGAGCCTGCTCTGCCATTCAACAAAGTTACGGCTGATCTTCACACATTCAACTACAGTGCCTTTAACTTCACTCTATTCTTTTCCTGCTGCCACCTTGGTCTCTGATGCCCCAAAGCCTGTCCACCATCTATAAAGCACAAGTCAGACGTGTCATGGAATACTCTACTTCCTGGATGAGTACAGCTCCATCAACACTCAAGTAGCTTTGACACTTTCCTGGACAAAGCAGCCTACTTATTTGGGACCCTATCACAAACTCACTCCTTGCACCATCAATGAACAGTGGCAGCAGAGTGTACGATATACAAGATACACTGCAGGAATTGACCAAGCCTCCTTTGGCAGCACCTTCCAAAGCCGTGGTGTCTACCATCAAGCAGGAACAGGACAGCAGATACCTGAGAACACCACCACCTTGAAGCTTCGCTCCAACTCACTCATCATCCTGACTTGGAAATATATCGGCCATTCCTTCACTGTGATTGGGTCAAAATCCTGGAACTCCATTGGGGCGGCACGGTGGCACAGTGGTTTGCACTGCTACCTCACAGCGCCAGGGACCCGGGTTCAATTCCACCCTCGGGTCTGTGTGGAGTTTGCACGTTCTCCCCATGTCTGCGTGGGTTTCCTCCGGGTGCTCCGGTTTCCTCCCACAGTCCAAAGATGTGCAGGATAGGTTGATTGGCCATGCTAAATTAACCTTCGTGTCAGGGTGGTTAGCAGGGTAAATATATGGGGTTACAGGAATAGGGCCTGGGTGGGATTGTGGTCGGTGCAGACTCGATGGGCCGAATGGCCTCCTTCTGCACTGTAGGTATTCTATTCTATTCTATCCCCAACATCATTTTGGGTGTATCTACATCTCAGGGACTGCAGTGGTTCAAGAGGACAGCACACCAACCTTCTTCTCAAGGGCAACTAGGGATGGGCAATAAATGCTGGTCTAAACAGCAAAGCTGTTGCTGCAAATGAATTTTAAAAAAAATTGCCTTTAAGCTTTTGTCCCTTCTTGACTCACTCAGCTCCTTTTCACCTAAGGAGCTGCTTTCTTCTACAACCTTGGCATTTCTCTAATTACTTTTGTACCTACCCGTTCCTGAATCCTCCTAACGCCCTCCCCCCCCACCACACCTCCCCTCCCTTTATGAAATAGATGAGTCAAAAACAGAACAGTATATGTGTACGGTGAGTATTCAATCTATGAACTGAAATGTGTCTGGGCATTGCTTGTCACAATATTGAACCTATCAGCTGGATAGAGGACAAGTAGGTTATGAAGGGCCTGTATTGGTGGAAGTGTCATTCGTCCATTCCAATTTACATTAAATCTATCCTAATCGAATCCATCTGAGAGACAACCTTCTTGCGCTGGCAGTTTTCTTGTGTGCAAGCAGATTTTAGTTCCTCTAATGTTGCAAGACCACAGGGGGTGATTCTCTGGGCCCACTAGTCCCTGGCGGAATCACATGGCACAGAGAATTGGGCATCGGGCAAAAAACGGGTTTGACGGCTTTGAGTCCCCCACCCCGCTGTGCCAGCCCTGATGAAGTTCCCATCCATCGCGAGATACAATTTCAATCCAATTTGAAAGTTATTAGTGGGCTGCAAGCCCTATTCAAACCCGCCCCCCCCCCCCCCCCCGCCCCCCCCAACAGGAAGTCTACTGGGCGCCAATCTCTCCTGGTCCTGAGAATTGTGACCCTGGTGCATATAAATCCAAGGAGGAGGGTGGTAAGGGGGTAAATGTTGTGCCCATGTGCCCCATTGCTGCTGCCGGACTGCAGAGACAGGGTCCCCCAAAGGACCAGCTCAGGCTGGGCAAGGGGTCAGGACTCTCCCCTGGGATGGGGGTCTGGTGGCTGGATTACCTCTTCTATTCCTGAGAAACCTGAAGATCACTCTTGGCATGGTGATTTCAGGCTGCCCTCTGATCTAAATTATTATTCCTGTCTGTGCACTGTGAAACTTTGAAGTGGCCTGGTCACTTTAATTTCCTCTCTCCCTGGACGTTTGGAAGGCTTCCAAATCACAGCATTCTGCAGAAGTGATTCTCCTTTCTCTCCCCAAGAAGCTGCAGGTGTGAGAAGACCCCTTTAAAATTCTCTGACTGACAGGAGAAGTCAGTTTCCTTGGGGGGGGGGATTCCCTTCTCCACAGCTACTCAGTCGGCCCCATCCTTTCATCATTGCATTTTTTCCAAGTCTGTGAACCTGCCTAGAAAGCTCAAAACCCAGTGTTTCTCGCTGGCAAGGGGACTTGGAGTGTGATCGGGAGAATCATGGCCCATTTCTTTTGGATCAAGAGTCACTTTACAACAATGGGTGTCAGTTTAAAGTTTAGTTTATTGATTAGTGTCACAAGTAGGTTTACATTAACGCTGCAATGAAGTTACTGCGAAAATCCCCTAATTGCCACACTCCGGCGCCTGTTCGGGTAACACTGAGGGAGAATTTAGCATGGCCAATGCACCTAATCAGCACGTCTTTCGGACTGTGGGAGGAAACCGGAGCACCCGGAGGAAACCCACGCAGAGACAGGAAGAACGTGCAGACTCTGCACAGACGGTGACCCGAGCCGGGAATCGAACCTGGGTCCCTGGCGCTGTGAGGCAGCAGTGCTAACCACTGTGCCACCGTGCTGAATAACTTAGTTATTCAGCAGAATTGATTATGTAGCTCATAGTGTGGCGACAGATGCAGTTTGCATATAATGCACTGGGCAAAACAATAAGGTGAGCAAAGCATTGGAATGAAAATGTGGAGTGATGTAGGCAAACATAAAATATTGTTATTTTGTGGAAATTGGTGCCAAATGTCAGCGGCGATTATTTGTGGGTAGGGCAAAGCATTCAAGGACCATCTGAAGGAGGCAATCAACAATAGGAGACACCATCATTTGTCAGCAAAGGCACCAGCCCATGATCAATAGGACATTGGGAAGGAGGTGGAGGGAGTTATTGCTGCGTGTGTGACCACGGCAAGCTGATTTCTGCGTAGCAATTGGATGAGTGTTTTGCTTTTTACAGATTGACAAATAGACTGCTTGTGTGGAACAATCTGTTTTTACAGCTACCAGCTAATGGGAAATGGCAGCACTGTGAGCAAATGATTTGACTGTAATGCACCCATCTTCTGTACGTTTGCTGGGGCTTGTGCCAATTCACTAATGGATCAATTTATAAAAAGTACACATTTGACTGGTACCCCAAGGACACTATTCACAGCAGGAAGATCTCTTAAGTGCTGCATTTCAGTGGTATAAGTCAGACAGTGCTGCAAAAATCTCTCCTTTGCACATCAGCATCAGAACATTCATGCTCAGAAGTAATGGTTCCTAGGACAATAGAGATACAAAGGATGCCAGCCCACTAAGAATGTACAACGCAGGGGGTAAGGCTAGATTCCATTGTTAAAGATCTTTTGATGAATTAATCTTTCGCAGTTTGAGCCCAGGAGAGAGAATTGGAAAAGGTTGGTACAATTGTCCCTTCAGGAAGTTAAATGCGGAGAGGAGAATGGAGAATCCTTCCATGAGAGAAGCATAAAGGACCATCTAGCCCATCGATTTTTCACTGAACTCAAACCGCACCCATTTACCTTGTCAACATAATCCCCCTCCCCGCTCCCCAGTTCCTCCTCACACCACAAATGCAGCTTTGCCTCTGAAATCTTTCTATACTCTTCGCTTCTAGGAAACTTAGTTAGTACGCCTTTGGCCAGAATTTTCACTCAGATAGCGAATTCTCTGTGCCTTTGCAAAAATGGTGCCAGAGACCAAATCCTGAAGTCCTGCCCCAAAACCTGAACTCTACCATTTTTGCAGTTCTGAATTTGCCTGGTGGGGTATCCAAAACATGACTTGTGCACTTTAGACCAGGAGGTCTTAAGACAGCTCCAGTACCCTTTTGGATATGGTCCCAGGACACCTTTGGAAGAGCTCAGGTATCCTTTGGGATTGTTAAAAGTAGACATTACTCTGCATAAAAAGTACATCAAATCATTGGGAATGTCAAGCTAATTGAAACTGTCAAGAGAACTGTCAAGGCATTTAAATGTCCTGCCTTTTAAATATTATAAAAGTCAGTCTGCTGTATTAAAATTCAGTGCTTGCTATTTCACTCTGTTGACACAAAGATGAAGACTATCATTACACGATTAGTGCTGCATGACTGATTTCACAATCTATCTCAGTGGGTTCCCCGTCAGTTGGATTGACAACTGCAAGTAGTTATAATCTCTTTGATATGGAACTATGGATACAATTGTTATTTTCATTAAGATTAAAGAAAGTTAAATGTAGCAAATTTTTAAAAAATCAATGCGTTTTAAAAAAAATAATGAATTCATCAATGGGTAGTTATTTAATACCAGCATGGGTCCTGAGGTCTGCCCATGATGGATGTGGGGTGAGTTGACATAGTAGGTGTTAGGGCAAAGAATGGGGGGATGGGGTGGGAGCATGGGTTGGCATGAGTTGAGAATAAGTTGTAATAGGGCCTATAAAGGGACATGGTGGATGGGCAGAGCGTCATAGGTTGGCAAGTAGGGTTTGAGGGACCATGGAGGGTGGTCATAAGTTGGCATGGGTTGGAATGGAGAGGGCATTGAGAATCAACGTGGGGTGAGAGAGTGTGAAGGGTGAAGGCTGGAGGGCTTTATTAACAAAATTCAATTTCTCATTTCTTGGACAAAGTGCATCAGTGCCAGCTTGCTCACCCAGCAACTGCCAAACTCTTTCCAGGGTTGCCTGTAATGACTTCCACTTTGGCTTGCCACCCCGCCCTCCTCCACCCCACCCTCACCCAACGTGAAAATCGGAATTTCCAGGGCATTTTCTTCCCGGGTTGGTTTTGCAGAGCGGGCTATTGCCCCGGTTCTGTGTTCCCGACCAGAATCGATAGTTCAGACCACTTGTGTTGAAGAAAAGAGAGCCCACCCTTCTTATTTCCAATTTTTAAACTTGCGTCTTTGGATCAATTGGAATCTTCGAGACGGAGATCAATTGTTTTCTGTTAGCCAAGGGTATCATGGGATATGGAGCAGAGAATGTGTAAATGACGTTAAGACACAGATCAACCAAGATTGAACTGAATGGTAGAATAGGCTCGAGGAGCTGAATGTTCTGTTCCTTAATTCCCCTGCCTATTCCTCCTCCTTGCAATAAGAAATGATTTGCCTGCATCCACTCTTGTTGATGATCCAAGTGGCACCTTCTGATTCTGTGTTTTCTTACAGTCTCTCGAGCAATCAGCTTGTGTTCAAATTAATTTGGAGGTGTTTGCTTGCTAAATATTTTAAACCTCAGTCCCAGGCTGTGGTAGAATCATACAATCCCTACAGAGCAGAAGGAGGCCATTCTTTTTTTTAAGTATATTTAATAGTGTCACAAGTAGGCTTACATTAACACTGCAAAGAAGTTACTATGAAAATCCCCTAGTTACCACATTCCGGCGCCTGTTTGGGTACACTGAGGGAGAATTTAGCTCTATCTCCCATGATACCCTTGGCTAACAGAAACATGGCCAATGCACCTAACCATTCGGCCCATCGAGCCTGCACTGACAGCAAAGCCACCCAGACCCTATCACCGTAACTCCACGTATTTACCCTGCTAATCCCCCTGACTCTAAGGGACAATTTAGCATGACCAGTCCACCAAACCGGTACATCTTTGGGCTGTGGGAGGAAACTGGAGAATCCAGAGGAAACCCACGCAGAAATGGGAAGAACTCCACACAGACAGTCACCCGAGACTGGAATTGAACGTGGGTCCCTGGCACTGTGAGGCAGCAGTGCTAACCACTGTGCCACCGTGACATCCATGAATGAATTTTATTTAAAAATATTAGCAGCTTTCTAACTCTTTTCTGGTCTCTCCAAAGCATCTTAAAGCATGTCACATACCATAGTGAATGATTGTGACTGGTGTGCAGGCAAATACACACAGCAATATCTCATAAAAGCTAGGGACAAACTACAGCCACACAAGAGCAAAATACCACGGATGCTGGAAATCTGAAATGAAAACAAAAATGTTGGAAATATTCAGCAGGTCTGGAAGTATGTGTGAATGAAATTCATGGTGAAATTCTGTTTGCACGTTCTCCCAGTGTCTGCGTGGGTTTCCTCCGGGTGCTCTGGTTTCCTCCCACAGTCCAAAGATGCACAGTTAGATGGATTACCATGCTAAATTGCTCCTTAGTGTACAAGTTAGGGGGATTAGTGGAGTAAATATGTGGGGTTATGGGGATAGAGCCTGGGCGAGTCAGAGAGTTGGTGCAGACCAACTGAATGGTCTCCTTCTGCACCGTAGCAATACTATGATTCTATAAATTCACTGGGGAATAATAATTCCACTTGCCATTAGTCCTTGTTAACTCTGCGGCTGAAAATTTCCTGTCCCACTTGCCGCGGGAATCGTAGCGGGCAGGACAGAAAATTCAACGGGCCATTTATAGGTCTGTTGACCTTGGGCGGGAATTTCCGGTCTTTGGGCATGCGTGGCTGGAAAATCCTGCCCTGTCTTTCTCTCCCTGGCTTCTGCCAGACCTGCTGAGTATTTCCAGCATTTCCGTTTTTATTTGGGACAAATTATTTGTCCCTTTTTCGAGGCTGAAGACCTACATGGTTGATCCTTCATCCTTTCCCTCTGATGAGAGATAACTCTTGTTGCCCCCATCCCTCCATTCCTCCCCACTTATGTCACATTCATCAGAATTGGGCATGCTACTCATGAGCTAAGTGAAAGTATTCAGGGGTCATTGTGGAATCTTATGATCTTGCTAAATTATGGTGGATACAGGTTTTTAAAAATTCATTCGTGGGACATGGGTGTCGCTGGCTGGCCAGCATTCATTGCCCATCCTTAGTTGCCCTTGGAGGGCAGTTGAGAGTCAACCTTATTGCTGTGGCTCTGGAGGCACATGTAGGCCAGACTGGGCAAGGACAGCAGATTTCTTTCTCTAAAGGAAATATTAGTGAATCAGATGGGTTTTTCCAACAATAGTTTCTTAATTCCAGATTTTTAAAAATTGAATTCAAATTCCACCACTGCCGTGATGGGATTCGAACTCGGGTCCCCAGAGCATGAGATGAGAATGGTTCCCCCACAACGTGTAATGAAACAAATTGATCAGATAGCTTAGAGAAAGTAGCAAGACTATGATATGCAGCACGAGGGCCCATGGCGTTTAATATGACATGGCTGATTGATGGGTTACATCATTGAAGCTTGAAAACAAACACCTTCAGAAGAACCTAAAGGACTATCTGCTCCACTAAGACTGGCCCACAGTATTGATACTTGGAAAATCCTCAGTACTCCAAGCCTACATCATTTCCAAGGATGTCCGGTGGCATAGTGGGTTAGCGTCCCAGCCTCTGAACCAGAAGTTTCAGGTTCAACTCCCACCCCAGGACTCGCTGGCCAAGGTTCACAATGCAGCCAAACAGGAATATCAACCTGAAAAGTCCTTCCAACACGTGACAATGGACGGCAGTAAGAGCGGGAGAGATTTCTGGGAATCCATCCTTGGGAGAGAATGGTGTGCCTCTATTGTCACTATCCAAAGCTCCAGACCACAAAATGCATGTACAAGTGTATGTTGTCACATCAACTGGATTCCCCGAGTAAGCTGTAACATACCACCAGTTCCCTCTCATAGAATCCCTGCAGTGTGGAAGAGGCCACTCGGCCCATTGAGTCTGCACCGACTCTCTGACAGATCATCTTACCCAGGCCCCCTCTCCCAACCGATCCCTGTAACCCCACACATTTACCATGGCCAGTCCCTCTAACCTACACATCTTTGGGCTGTGGGAGGAAACTGGAGCACCCGGAGGAAACCCACACAGACACGGGGAGAATGTGCAAACTCCATACAGACAGTGACCCGAGCCGGGAATCGAACCCGGGTCCCTGGCGCTGTGAGGCAGCAGTGCTAACCACTGTGCCAACGTGAAGCCTGATTGCTAAGAGAAGAATACTATCCAGGTCACCCAAATCACCCGGAGTCGGAATTGAACCCCACCTCCCCTCCGCAGCTATTGGGGGGAATTTTCCAATTTTGTTTGCTGAATGTAGCAGCGGTAGCCCTGATGCAAAAAAATTAAAAAAGGAACCTCCCCCCCACCCCGTCCCCCACCCCGTCCCCCACCCCGTCCCCCACCCCGTCCCCCACCCCGTCCCCCACCCCGTCCCCCACCCCGTCCCCCACCCCCGAATATCACTGGATATTGCCCCAAACGGAACACCCACCCACACATCACTGCCCCCTACCCCCCGCTGCCCCCACCTCCCTCAAACACCACTCCCTGGCACTGTCTGGGGGCTGTTCCAGGGAGCAGTGGCAGTGCCCCCAGTGGCGGAGATGACCCTTTCCCTTCTGAGCGATGCACTGACCTGAACTCCTCTGGTGGGTTCTGCTTGCCTGGTGCACAATGTTAGGGACCAGTCGTAATTCATGTTGGTGTATAAGCCTGATATTGCCGTTACGTCCCCTTTGGGTCAGTACTGATGGAGTGCTGCACTGTCGGAGGGTCAGTACCAAGGGCGCGTTGTACTAAAAGGGGTCCATGCTGTCTGTGGTTTATATAAATGATTTAGACTTGAATGTAGGCTTGAATGATCAGCAAGTTCGCAGATGATATGAAGATTGGTAGGGTGGTAAATAGAGAGGATAGCCTTAGATTACAGGAGGATAGAGATGGGCTGGTCAGATCAGTGCAAATGGAATTCAATCTGGATAAGTGTCAGGTGATGTGCTTGGGCAGGACAAACAAAGCAAGGGAATACACGATGATTGGCAGGGCCCTGGGAAGCACCAAGGATCAGAGGGACCTTGGTATGCATGTACACCAGTCCCTTAAGGTAGCAGGACAGGTGGATAAAATGGTTGAGGGCATATGGTATACTTACCTGTATTAGCTGAGGCATTGAGTTTAAGAGCAGGGAGGTTATTCTGGAACTATATAAAGCATTGGTTAGGCCATAGCTCGAGTATTGTGTGCAGTTCTGGAATCCACATTATAGGAGGGATGTGATAGCAGTGGAAAGGGTGCAGAGGAGATTCACCAGGATGTTGTCTGAGCTGGCGAGTTTTTAGTTATGAAGAGAGATTGGATAGACTGGAGTTGTTTTCCTTGGAGCAGAGGACACTGAGGCGGGTCATGATTGAGATGTATAAAATTATGAGGGATAGAAATAGAGTAGACAGGAAGAAAGTTTTCCCATTGGTGGAGGGATCAATGATCATAGATTTAAGGTAAGGGGCAGGAGGTTTAGAGGGGATGTGAGGAAAAACCTTTCCATCCAGAGGGTGGTGGGAGTCTGTAACTCACTGCCTGAAAGAATGATAGAAGCAGAGACCCTCATAACATTTCAGATGTATTTAGATGTGCACTTGTGGTGCTCGGGCACACAAGACTATGGGCCAAATGCTGGAAAGCGGGATTAAAATAGTTGGGTGGTTTCTCTTTGACCAGAGCGGACGCGACGGGCTGAAGGGCCTTTTTCTGTGCTGGAGACCCCTATGACTCCATCATTGGCGGGGTGGTGAGGAGGGGGCGGGGGTGGGGGGGGGGGGGGAACAATCGCTACAGGAAACCCCGCCAGCGTAAATTGTGTTTTGGGCCCCCTGCGGGATTTTACACTCCTGCTGCTGATCCTGCCAGCGGGGATTGGAGAATCCCCCTATTGTAATACCGGGGATGGAGAAGGAAATTGGGAGAAAAACAGAGGCAAATCTTGGATGGCTTTGGTTAGGAGGGGGAGAGTGGGGGAGGTGTTAGGAAACCAATAAAACTTGTTATGGCTTGTCTGCAACCCTCCACTCCGCAGAGTTTATTCACTCGGTGTAAACTAATGGATAAAAAATAAAAATAGTGGCAATGAAATCCACTGGAGACAATAGTTTCATCTGTCATCATCAAAATTGCCACTCAGAGAATTAACAATGTTTTTCAGCATAGTTTCCTGAAATGCACACGGTGGAACAATATTGCGGCAATTTTATGTTTGCGGCAAACCCCAGTGAGGTTTCTGAATAGTTTGCACTGTTTTGTATTATTCTAACATGATAAACATACAGACTGTACTGCACTTTTATCAGTAGGAAATAAATTAAGAATCCTCCAGCGGCCTGCAATTTGCTGTAATGCCTACTGCCTTGAGCTTTGGATGTTATTGCACATTTCCAGTTATTACTTTAACCTCGGAGCCCTACTGTTTGCCTTCAGTTTACAAGAGAACAGTGCAGATCTTTGGGTAGATGCATCCTTTCAAAGCAAACAACCGAAACCAAAGCAGAAACTTTTGCCTGACGGTTATCGCAGTCCCAGGGCACCACAGCAAGTGTTCCTCAGTGAAGTGTTCACAGCCAGACCGACTTTAGCTGCTTCATCACCATCCTGCCTCTGGGAGTCCTGCCCAATTAAGCACAGTGGATCGGTACTTCAACACTGAAGGATCTATAGCCCTGCCATCAGAAATGGGAGCCGCTGGCGTAGATACTTGAAAGGGAGGGCACCGCAAGATGCAACGCTTCCACGGGTGACCTTGATGGGAGCCATAGAAACATAGGAACTAAAAGCAGGAGTAGGCCATTCAGCACTTCGAGCCTGCTCCACCGTTCATTTTGATCATGGCTGATCATCAAATTCAATATCCTAATCCCCCCTTCCCACCTATCCCTTGATCCCCTTAGCCCCAAGAACTATAACTAACTTCTTGAAATCACACATTTTGGCCTCAACTACTTTCTGTGGTTGTGAATTCCACACATTCACTATTCTCTGTGTGAAGAAATTTCTCCTCACCTCAGTCCCTTATCCTCAAACTATGACCCCAAGTTCTGGACTCCCCCACCATTGGAAACATTCTTTTTGAATCTACCCTGACTAACTCGGTTAGAATTTTCTATATTTCTATGAGATCCCCTCTCACTCTTCTAAACTCCAATGAATACAATCCTAACCGACTTAGTCTCTCCTCCTATGACAGACCTGCCATCCCAGGAATCACCTTCGCTGCATTCCCTCTATAGCAAGGATATCCTTCCTCAGATAAGGACACCAAAACTGCACACAATACTCCAGGTGTGGCCTCACCAACACCCTATACAATTGCAGCAAAACATCCCTATCCCTATACTCAAATCCTCTCGCTATGAAAGCCAACATACCATTTGCCTTCTTGACTGCCTGCAGTACCTGCGCGCTTACTGTCAGTTGACTGGAGCCATGGTCACAACATTCTGGAGTTAACATTAATGACAGAGTGATGGCCCCCAATATGCTGTTTCTATCTCTCGATTGGGTGTCCCCTTTAGCTGGGGACCTGCATACCAACCAGAAAATTGCCATTCACATTGGTACAATGGCCTTACCAGGCTCTTCAAGATGCCCAATTGGCTAGCTGCTGTTTGCGCACACCTTGCTGTTTCCCCGCAGCCCAGTGTGTGTTTTTTAAAGTTTAAAATTTATTTATTATTGTCACAAGTAGGCCCACATTAACACTGCAATGACGTTACTGTGAAAATCCCCTAGTCGCCATGCTCCAGCGCCTGTTCGGGTACACTGAGGGAGAGTTTAGCATGGCCAATCCACCTAACCTGCATGTCTTTCAGACTGTGGGAGGAAACCGGAACACATGGAGGAAACCCATGCAGACACGGGGAGAATGTGCAGATTCCGCACAGACAGTAACCCAAGCCAGGAATCGAACCTGGGTCCCTGTGTACAAATGTTCTGGAGGTAACGACATGCTGGCAAGCTGACATGCTAGCTGGTGGAGGGTTGGTGGCCCATGCCCCCTCCTCGCAGCCCTTTGGAAATTTGGCCTTACAAACTCAACAACGTCACACTGCCTTCCTGTGATAAAAACATTTTGCAAAAGATAGTGAACAAAAGATGGTGTTGCCAATGTTTGGTTTCTGATGGCACAGGAACTAAATATTCTTTAGCCAAATGACATCTGATGCTGTATGCTGTGGAAATAATGAATATCACCGAGTGTGGTGACCATTTCAAATCTTGACTGCAGTCTAACGTTATTGCTTGACTCATGATTAAAGTAATGAATTGACTTTTCTCTGCCCTGCTAAGGATCTGATTAACCGTATCCAACCAGACTGATTGTCTAATTACTTCTCCTCAGCCCACTGATTGTGTTATTTGTAGGATTTTTTTTAAAGACAGCATATATCACAATTTGGACCAAACTAGATATCTTTAATATAAAAGCAATTGTGCTTAGGTTGGAGGGGCGTCATTGAATGGTGCGCAAGAATGGGATCAGGCTTAATTAGGACACTATGTATGGTCAAACAGCAACGTAACACTTACTGACCCAGTCTCACACATGGAGTATGGCCATGTGGACACTGTGGTGGCACTGCTTGCATTGGGAAGGCACAGTGGCACAGTGGTTAGCACTGCTGCCGCTCAGCACCAGGGACTCGGGTTCGATTCCCAGCTTGGGTCACTGTCTGTGTGGAGTTTGTACGTTCTTCCCGTGTCCGCGTGGGTTTCCTCCGGGTGCTCCGGTTTCCTCCCGGTGCTCTGGTTTGCTCCCACAGGCCATAGATGTGCGGGTTAGGTGGATTAGCCATGCTAAATTGCCCCTGAGTGACAGCAGGACTAGCGAGGGTAAATGCATGGGATTATGGGGATAGGGCCTGGGTGGGATTGTGGTTGGTGCAGACTCGATGGGCTGAACAGCTTCCTTCTGCACTGTAGGATTCTATGAACTCAGTGCACCCGGGACCTCACCTCATTGTGCCCAAAATGGAGTAATGGTTGGGGAGGGAAGTGGTTGTGGAAATTTTTTTAAAATTCATTTATGGGATGTGGGCGTCACTGGCTGGGCCCAGTATTTATTGCCGATCCCTAATTGCCCTCCATTTCAGAGGGGTATTTAAGAGTCAACCATTGCTGCGGGTCTGGAGTCACATATAGGCCAGAACAGGTAAGGACGGCAGATTTCCTTCCCTGAAGGACAAGAGTGAACCAAATGGGTTTCATGGTCATCATTAGACTTTTTAATTCCAGGTTTGTATTGAATGGGATTTGAACCCGAGTCCCCAAAACTTGCCCTGGGTCTCTGAACAATACCACTATGCCACCATCCCTCCTGTAAATAAAATAGCATTAAAATAACAAAATAGCATTAATTTTGACGATGTCATCCCTATCAATTACAGCCCCCTCACCCTCACAGTATAAATCCTGTCCTATTTTCCTCATCTTCAGCTCTGACATAGGGTAGTCCTGACTTGAAACGTTGGCTCTATTCTCTCTCCACAGATGCCGTCAGACCTGCTGAGATTTCCCAGCATTTTCTGGTTTTGTTGTAGTATTAAACCCACTTTGATGGGGAGACGATGGCCTAGTGTTATTATCACCAGATTATTAATCCAGAAACTCAGCTAATGTTCTGGGGATGCGGGTTCGCATCCCGTCACAGCAGACGGTGGAATTTGAATTCAATTAAAATAAAATCTGGAATTGAGAATCTACTGATGACCGTGAAACCACTGTCAATCGTCAGAAAAACCCATCTGATTCACTAATGTCTTTTAGGGAAGGAAATCTGCTGTCCTTACCTGGTCTGGTCTACTTGTGACTCCAGCCACAGCAATGTGGTTGACTCTCAACTGCCCTCCAAGGGCAACTAGGGATGGGCAATAAATGCTGGCCCAGCCAGCGACGCCCATGTCCCACAGATGAATAAAAAAAAACTTGAGCAAGAGAAACTGGGGTCTTACTTCACCCTCACTGTAGGGTTCAATCATTCCTTTGACTAGATGAAGACGGCAGTGGTACGGAGTTTAAATGAATTTATTTTATTGAATAGAACTTAAAATTAAATCACTACAAAAGCGAAAAGCGAAAAGCTAGGGGGAGAGAGAGAGAGAGACTGGCTGCTTCTGGCAGTCCTGTGCTGATCAAAACAGAACTCAAAAACAGACTGAACTCAACTGAAAACATAGATCTGAAACTGCAATATATGTGATTCGTTATCTTGTTATCGAAATTGTTTGGCACATGCTGTCTCTGACTTGGAGAAACCGGCCTGGCAGATGTTGTTTATGAAAAGCCTGTTTTGTTGGCATTGTACTTTTCAAAAGTGCAGTCAATTTTCTAGCTAACCCAGCATGCCTTCTGGGTTTTAACATGTAGTTAAATCTGAGTTAGTTGATTTTTTTAAGCTTAGCAGTTAAATGTATTGCATAGGCAGAAATATCTTAAAATGAAGTCTTTGCACAAGTGAAGTAAACCATGCACAGGATCAACACTCACCAAGAACTGTTTCAGTTCTTGTTACTTGCAAGCTGTAAGAATGTTGAAAGAAAAAATAAATGGGGAACACTATCCTTCATGAAGCTGCTAACAAGGCAATGAGAGATGAGGTAATCAATACACTTCTAATTTGAATTACATTAAGTGTGTGAATTGCGTCTGTCACATGGGCTAGCTTTGTGATATGGTTTAAGAACTTGGAATTGGTGCTCATTTGAGCTGAGCTCACTCAGTTTAACACAATCTAGTGCAGGCCATTCAGCCCCTCAAGACTGCTCCATTATTCACTCAGTGGGCGTGGTGTTCCAAGCATTGACTTTAGAAGGCCACAGAGGCTCAACAAAACTAAGCACTGCCAAGTGAGGTGGTTGAGGCAGAGACGTTAGCCACATTTAAGATTTATCTGGCTAGACACATGAACAGACGGGGAATAGAGGGATGCAAGCGGTTGGTCTAGATAGGACATGATCGGTGCAGGCTTGGAGAGCCAAAGGGCCTGTTCCTGTGCTGTACTGTTCTTTGTTTGTTCTTTGTCAATTAAACTTTCAAGAACGAGATTGTTGGGTTTTTTTTGGATAAAGGTAAGCAAAGATAGGGAAGTGGCGTTGAGGTACAGATCGCGCATCCAGTAAATGGACAGTAGGACAGGCTTGAGGAGCTGAATGGTCCACTCTACATTTCAATGAAAGCTGAATTAGCTCATCAAAGAAGCACCAATTCCAAATTCTTAAACAATATTGAAATCCAGGCTAATGTGACAGAAGCAATTCATACACTTAAAAATGCAATCCAAAACAGAAGCTTATTGATTACCTCATCTCTCATTGAAGCTGCTAACAAGGCATTCATAAATTATTTAGGTCTGATAAAATAAAAGAGCCACTTACGGCTGTTGTATAGATTGTGCTGATGAATAATGGAAGCCAAACATGCAGTGTAGAGAGTGTAGTTCCCTCGATGTTCCAAGTTGCAAAGGGCTGCTTTGGGCAGAGGCATTAACAGGGACTGCTTTAAACAGGAAACAATTAATAACAATTTATGGGGAGCAATTTGCGCAGAAAAACAAACCAGCAATGAATATTT
This sequence comes from Mustelus asterias, assembly GCF_964213995.1. Lineage (NCBI taxonomy): Eukaryota > Metazoa > Chordata > Chondrichthyes > Carcharhiniformes > Triakidae > Mustelus > Mustelus asterias. Next base: position 100,354,610 of record NC_135811.1, read on the forward strand.
AAAAGGAAATGCAGTGCATTGAAAAACAATTAATAAATGATTAAACGAATATGAATGACTGTGCAGAAGGCAACCCAACTGGGCTCATCATTCTGATTAAAAAGTTTAAAATACAAAATTTGGAATTGCATACATGTTGATGATATGTTACCAAAGCTTTTTATATTGCATTCATGAGGACAAATACAAGAATGTCAAATTTCAAATCGTCACAACAATATATCCTCTCTGTGGTACAAATTGGGCCCGATTTTACCACAACGGGCGCGAAATCGTGGTAAAGTTGGGCGTCGGGCCTAAAAATGCAGTCCAGACCCGACCCAAGGCCAATCGCGCCTTTACCAACGGCCGATCCGGGCGCCGATCCGGCGCGCGCCCTGGCCAATTTAAATGCATTTGCATGCATTTAAATCGGCATAATGAAGCCTGCGCCCAACTTACCCAAGGATTCCCACTTTACGAGGCTCCGATCCGATCGGCGCCCGCGCATTTACCATGTTCCTGAATTCAAGTCCGATAGGGCTTCAACTCAGCAACTGAACCACCGAATCGCCCCCGACCACCCTTCATGGACTGCCCCCGCGGACCACCCCGGCAGCCCACCACCCCCCCCCCCCCCCCCCCCCCCCCCCCACCGATCGGACCACCCTGGGACGCAGGTGGCATCTCTTGCCTGAGGGGGGAGGGGAGGTGTGACGTCTCTGCCCCGGGGGGCGGGTAGGGGGGATGTGACATCTCTTCCCTGAGGGAGGGGGGTTGGGGGGGGATGTGACGTCTCTCCCCTGAGGGGGGGGGAGGGGGTAAGGGGGGGATGTGACGTCTCTGCCCCTGGGGGGGGGGGGGGGGGCGGAGACATCACATCCCCCCCCACCACCCCCCCAGGGAAGAGACATCACATCCCCCCCCCCCCCAGGGAAGAGACAACACATCTCCCCCCCCCCCAGGGAAGAGACGTCACACCCCCCTACCCCCCCCCCCCCATAAGGGAAGAGATGTCAGATCCTCCCCCTGCCCCCCCACCCCAGGGAAGAGACGTCACATCCCCCCCCTGCCCTCCCCCCCAGGGAAGAGACATCACATTCCCCCCCCCACCCCCCCCTCCTCAGGGAAGAGACATCAGATCCCCCCCTATCCCCCCCAGGGAAGAGACGTCACATCCCACCACCCCCCCCCTACCACCCCCCCCCCCCCCCCCCCCCAACCAGGGCAAGTCAAAGGCAGCACAGACAGCAGTGCTGTCAGCACTACCTTTGACTTTCGCGCTCGGGCGCGCTGAGTGCTGTCGGCTTCGAACTGCGCTTGCGCAGTTCGGTGCTCCGACAGATACAAATGCGGTGGGCCCTGCCCCCTGACCCGCGCCGAAAAAAGGCGTATGGGGGCGCTGGAGCGTGGCTGCCAGGCGCGGGTCTGATTTACGACCGCACCCGGCACTTAGAGCCGATTTTGGTAAAATCGGCCCCATTGTTTGTGACTATTTGAAAATTTGGTATTCTTGTATTTGTCCTGATGAGTGAAAATTGAAAAGCTTCAGTAACATGTCTCTCTTTTCATAGAACCATAGAATCCCTACAGTGCAGAAGGAGGCCATTCAGCCCATTGAGTCTGCACCAACCACATTCCCACTCAGGCCCTCATCCCGTGACCCTGCATATTTACCCTGCTAAACCGCCTGACACGAAAGGTCAATTTACTATGGCCAATCAACCTAACCCACACATCTTTCGGACTGTGGGAGGAAACCAGAGCACCCGGAGGAAACCCACGGAGACACAGGGAGAATGTGCAAACTCCACATATAGAGTGACCCGAGGCCAGAATTGAACCCGGGTCCCTGGTGCTGTGAGGCTGCAGTGCTGACCACTGTGTCACCGTGCTGTCCTCAGCAATATTTGAGTCCTGTATGCGAAGCGACTTTGTAGCCAATGTGTGTCATAGAACCTTGCAGCACACAAGAAAGCCATTCAGCCCAACATGGCTATCCTAGCTCTTTGAAAGCATTACCCAATTAGTCCTGCGCCCTCCTTTTTAAACTCCACACCCGCGCAATTTTTCTTTTCTTTTCAAATCGATACCCAATTCCCTTTTGAACTTATTATTTAATTTGCTTCCACCACCTTTCAGGTAGTGCACTTCTAATCATTGGCTGAAATGGAACTGAATATCAAACACTGTGGGTAATGGATGTCTGATCCAGTATCACCTGTTCTGCACCATCGCCCAAGATGAATTTAATCCCTTACTTCTAGGCTTACTCTTGGGCAAGTTTGGATCAGTTTATAGAGTACTACAGCATGAGCCAACCACTCCAAGAGAGGCAGAGGGTTAGAACCCAACAGAATTAAAGATGGTAAAAGCGAAATTTTAGATTTTTGGTTCAAAAACAGAAAATGCTGGAAAATCCCAGCAGGTCTGAC